>NC_068565.1:22622486-22930291 GCF_025698545.1 Gossypium raimondii
GTGATTGATATTATAGAAATGGTAAGTTATGTTTAAGATTTATACGAGCTTACTAAGCACTCGTTGCTTACGTAGTTTCTTTCCTTTATTTTTTAGATTATTAGAAGTTCGATTTGGTTGGAAGATCGTCGGAGACCTATCAAACTATCCAGCAGTTAGTTCGGTAGTTTTTTGAACATTTTGGCCAAGGTTTATAATGGCATGTATAAGATGTTGTGTAATGGTGCTTTGATATGTTTAGGTCTTAAAGATTATGTTTGGCTGGTGCACTTTTATATTTACCAAATGTTGTCATTTTGGGTACTTTTTAAGGCTTGTAAATATGGCTCTTATGTTTTGAGTGGCTTGGAAATGGTTAAATGTGGTATGTTTTAGTATCTTAATGGACTAGGTTTGTATGCATGAAAGGAGGCTTGTGAACATGTTTAGGTAAGTGTTGTTTGTATGCTAATTGTGGCGCCTTTGAATAGAATGTTGGTTAGTTGAATTAGGATCTTGAAATGACATTTTGATGTGTGTTTGTGGTGATGTTTAGGTCCCTTTAAAGTGTGCTTAAATGGGTTGAAAGGTTATGCATGAAATGGTTTTGAGATAGCTTGATTTTAGGTAAATTTTGGGTCCATACGGCTTGGGACACGAGTGTGTGACATAGTCGTGTGTCTCACACGGCTTGGCGACATGGCTGTGTGTCATTTGAAAATTTCTTAGGGTTCAAGTCAGTTATTTACATGGCCCAGCACACGGGCGTGTGACACGACCGTGTGACCCTACTTAATGAGTTACACGAATGAGGACACGG
This sequence comes from Gossypium raimondii, assembly GCF_025698545.1. Lineage (NCBI taxonomy): Eukaryota > Viridiplantae > Streptophyta > Magnoliopsida > Malvales > Malvaceae > Gossypium > Gossypium raimondii. The sequence goes on from NC_068565.1 coordinate 22,623,286, forward strand.
GCTGGGACACGATCGTGTGTCCCTAGTTTGAAAGTTACATGGCCTAGGGTGTTTCCACACGGCCGTGTGACCCATGTTTCCGATTTTTGCAACTGTTTCCTAAACTTCCTGCTTTGTTTCAAATTAGTCCCAAATCACTCTTAAGCTATTTTTATGGCCTTGAGGGCTCGATTTAGGGATAATATGCATGTGAATGAATGGTTTACGTTTTTATTAACTTGTTGAATGATATGATGTTTAAATGTTTTCGATTGAATGGTAATGCTCCATAAGCTTAATCCGACGACGGAGACGGGTTAGGGGTGTTACACATCTTATGCTGATAGGTACACATTATGCATGTGGGCTGAAGGTGTGTATGCCCTGAACCGTGGATCTTCTTTACCATCTTTGCTTGGAACTTCACCGCCTGGACCTCCATCTTCTAGTTTAGTTGGAATCAACTATGGTTTAGAAAATAATGCAATTTTTGAACCATCGGCACCGGGCTCCCGAATTGGACCAGCATCGGAACCTCCAAATTATGCCTTAAGTGCGAACTTCTCTTGTTCTAATCTTCTTACAATTTTCTTTGCTCGTAAATGCCTTGTGCCACTTAATGCTGAAATAGATTGCTTTTATAGACCTAAGGGTGAGTGATAATTGATTCAGAAAGTCTTCTTGGGCTAGTGGGGAGTTAAAATTGGTAGAGAGATAACGCTCCACGTAGGACGCATTTTTAGTGGAATGTCAGAATAAAGCACTGAAAGTGCGTCCAGCTGGATGTGTTTTCCCACCATGTCAATTGAAATCGCGTCCAGCTAGATGCGCTTTCAGTGTTTTTTTTTCTGATAGTGCACTGAAAACGCGTCCTACATGGGCGTTTTCTCTCTAGCAATTTCAAATCTAGACTTTTTCCCACTCACCCATCAGATATCCCGGGATTCTCGAGATATATTTTCTGAAGAAAAATGCACTAAAAGTTCGAAAATAATACACTAAAAAATGTGATCGACCTCAACCTCTTGTAAAAAAAACTGATCAAAACTTAATTGCATTCAAAAAGATCGAAACAAATTACAAACTAAGATTTAATCAAATCAAGTAGTTCGAGTTTCGATTATGAATTGAATTGAATTTTACAATTCGAATAATTCAAATATACGATTGGTGTAAATACGATACGTGTAAATATCGAATTAAATAATTCTTAACTTTACCTCTAAAAATATTATAAAAAACTAAAAAGATATAATAAACTTAAAAAATATATAAAAAAACTCAAAACCTTACAAAACCCTAACCCTACTTTAAAAAAACAAAAACCTAATCCTAAAAAAGTGGAACACAAGTTGGAAGTGTTTTCGTTATTTCGGCCTAGTCCCATCATTTTTAAAAAAAAACGACCTAATTAAGTAATTTCTTTTTAAAAAACCTAGGTATTTTCAAAAATTCAGTTTAAATAATGAGCTAACCGTTTTAAAAATAATTCCAAAATTTAAGTTTCTTGTAAATTTATTTTGGTACATATATATTTATTATTATTAAAATAAAAACTCAAAACACTACTTAAAAAATAATATAAAATCATAAATCAATATATGTTTTATCAAAATAAAATGGCTTAAATGTAAATAAAAGTCCTTATAATAGTTAAAAAAGTCGATTAACTCTTTCATTGAAAAATGCAATTATCTGAGCCTCTAATCAACAGTTAATAATTAATAGAGTTCTTCAATATAGTTTTCTGTTGAAGTTCCTGACGGGCCGTTAAGTGATATGTGACAAAATGATGATATGGTAATTGATGCGACATTTGATGTGAAAAATATTAATGTGTATGGCTTAATTAAATTTTTTAATGATTTAAGCCTAAAAATTATTAAAATATTTATAAAAATTTAGAAAATCATAAAAAATATATAATTTATTAAAATATTATAAAATGATTAAATATTATAAAAATTTAGAAATTATAAAAAAGCATTTAAAAATTTTAAACAGTTATTGAAAATTATATAAAATTATTAAAATGATAAAAAATATAAAAATGATTATAATATTAGTAACTTATAAAAGATATAGTTTTTTTTTGGTAAAGTAAAATAGCATGAGCGAGACAAAAGGGCACCTTAGTTCAATGCGGATGGATTAGAATCCGCCATGAGTAGCTCCTGGTTCCTCCAATAGATGAAAACACAATACAACTGGATCTTTAACTTTGGCCAAAAGTTTTGCCACTATATTCTATGCCCGAGGAATATATGTAACACTCCTAACTTGTCTTCGTCATTAGATTAGAGTTTTAGAGTTTTACAACACATATTAAAACAATTTAAATCATTAAACTATTCATTTATTAATTTAAATAACAACATTCGAATATGCATTTCATTCATAGGAAAATAACATTTACGGGCCTTAAAACGAGCTTATGAGGCCCTAAAAATAGTTGGGGAATAATCAGGGACTGATTTGAATCAAAACAAACATGAAAAATTTTGAAAGTTTTGGAAATAGGGGTCACACGGCTGTGTAACAGAGCCTAGATTGTGTGGCTTAGGGACATGACCGTGTGGCTACTCCACACGCCCGTGTGCTCAGACCGAGTATGATACATGCAACTCAGTCCAATTCAAAGACCATAATAGGGATGAGCTTAGTTTCCCTTAAGGCCCAATTACGAGATCCAAATCCAAGCAACTAAAGACAAAACTCAAGTTATTCGTTCAAGACTTTATCACAAAAAAATTCGAGAAGAAAATTTGAAGCTTCAAGACAATGGATTTTGGAGCAATGATGAATTAGAAGGGGCTAATTTTGTGCGTAGGCCTAAACTTTCAATCTATTTTGACAAGCCCATGTGGAAAATGTTAACAAGCTTAGGCAATTCACTTCAAGGACCCCAATCAATCCTACAAGCCTAGACGTTTGATATTGGGTTCGGGTTTTAGGCTTAATTTTTATTATTTATAAGCTCAATATTGTATTTATAAGCTCTTATTATTTTATTATTATTTATTCTAAATATCTAATAATTAATAAGTATTTTAAGTTATTTATGAGTTTTATGTTAACAAGAAAGTTTAGTTTAAAGCTACTTCTTATTTAGATTAAATTAGAGTTCTAGTACACTTGAAAGTTTTATTTAGATTTATTTAGCTAGCTTATATATAGACCTTTGCATTGTACACAAATCACAAAAATCATTATTATTCAACTTCTCTTTTGAGTTAATAAATTCTCTTTGAGTTTTCTTTTTTCAAGAATTTCCCTTGAATTTCTTTTAGAATAGTTTAAACAATCTTTTCATATTGTGGGGATCATTTTCAAACTTTTCCTTGTCAAGTTTGCTTTCTTGGAGGGGAAATTAGAGGCACTTGAAGGGGGTTGTGGATTCGTCATGTTTCTAAGGCTTCTACGAATTTCTACATACCACGTTCTATCTTTCCATCTATCTTCTTTATTTTATTTTTATTGTTCTAATCGTAGATTTATTATTCTATTTTAGTTATCTTAGTTATTTATTTTAATTGTTTTATCTGGCTTAGATTTGATTGTGTTTCAGGTTGTGTCAAAATCCAAATTTCTTTCCGAACGTTTAGAGCCCTAAGTCAAATCCGTGACTTGAGCAAACTTTACGATCCACTTCCACGTTCATCTGCCTCATTCCTTATCATTTGGTATCAGATTTGGGAGTTTTAGGTGTTCTTTTTGTTCTTATAAACTGATTTCCAGCAAACAACCTTAAAACAATTTTTTTTACCCAGAAAGTTTTCGAAAAAAATATTTTTCAGTGGGCAAATATTTTTCAAACAATCTGAAATTTTACTTATTAATTCTTGGCACTCTTTTAGAATATTGAAAAATATTTCCCACAAAAAAAAGTAATCAAAAAAGTGAAAAAAGAAAAATATGAAAAAAATTAAAAAATATTTTGTGGGTTGAATTTTGTGCCAAAACTTTCCAGATCAGATCTACATTATTTGAGGAGATAGTTTAAATGTCGTGATTTTTGGAAATCGAGAACCCTCGAACGAAGTTTGTCAAGTTGCTTAGCAATTTTTTGGGTTTTCAGGTTTCTGCAATTTTCATTGACTCTTAGCCTTAGGTTTTCCTTTGTTTTTTCTTTTTATTGTTCGTGTACACATTCTAACACTTTATTGTTTCTTATGTTAGTAGGTTAAAACACGTTGCACATTCCTTCCTTCGTGCAACACAATTCTTTGGTGTCTAGCCAATTTTGGACTCATAGTGCTATTAGGTTTGCTTTGTTAGGTGATTGTAATACCTTCTGATTGATTGATATAGACATTTTTTAAAAGACTCACAATATTAATTCTTCATTGAGAATTTAATTTTATTTCTGAGTGCATAAAGGTGAGGTTTGCTTAATTTTTCTTTTGAGTGTTGTGTTTTTCCAAGCTTTCACAATGACTCGTGACACTCGTAACCGTAAAAACCATGATGAGATACCAGCTGATGACAAAGAATAAGATGTTACATTTGAGAATATTGTAGGGATGGTAAAATTTCAACATCAACAATTGAACGAGGTACGTGATACATTTGAGGCCAATTTGACTAAGTGTCAAATGGAACTATAGGCTAATTTGACTAAGTGCCGAATGGATCTACAAGAGAACTATTAAAGTTAACAGCATGATAGAATTATTAGGTGAAAGTTTCATAAAGAAATTTTACCGTGTACATGCTCAATTTGATAACAAGGACTAAATCGCGTAAAGTGTAAAAGTTGAGTTCTAATAGCTAAAGCTATTAAAAAGCTATAGAAATTTAAATTATGAGTCCTTATATGGTAAATAGACCATTAATGGAGTTAATGGATGAACATGGCTTGACATTATTGAAATATTAAATGTTTTTAAAGGGTATTTTAGTAAATAAGTAAATAATGTTTAAAATTAAATAAAGCAAAAGACAAAGTGTCATCTTTTACCTTTCTTCGACCTATTTTCATTAGAAAAAGAAGCCATTGAAGAAGCTAGATTCGGCAAACTTAAATCCTTGTGCATGGTATGTATTTTTGTCCCATTTTTATTGATTTCTATGTTTTTGAGATCGTTGCTTCGTGTTCTAGCTAGCTCGTACCTTCATTTTTGAAACTGTTATAGATTTCAAATGATACCATTGTTGAATGCTTGGTTTTTTAAGTGTTTAATGATAGATTATGAAGGTTTAGTGTTAGATATACAAGTTTTGTAAAGTGATTTTTGACAAAAAAATGTCAAAAAGGTATTAATTTGATAAAATGTGAAATGTGATGGTTAAAAGTGTGAATAAATTGAAAATATGGGCTGCTAGTAACATGTATTAAATTCGGTTAGGCATGGGTTTGTACTAAATTGTATGAATTTGCAATTTTATGTGATAAGGACTAAAGTGTAAAAATATGAAAGTTTAGGGGAAAATGTGTAAAATAGCCCTAATGTGTGTTTTGGACTAAATTGAATAAATAGTTGATTAAATAAGCTGATTTTGATAATATATAGATCAAGATAAGTGAAGATTGGGATTAGATTGGGGAAAAGGAAAAGTGGACAAATAGTCGATAATTTCCATCCGAGCAACTCGAGGTAAGTTTGTATAATTAGAATTTAACTTTCATTTAATTGCAATTGTATGAAATGAATATGTATATATATATGTGAATTGAATGGTTGAAATAAACTATATTGAATTGCTTAATTTGAAATGTATTGAGTAATACCGAGCCCCGTTTGAACTATAGAAAATCGTAGGATACGAGTGACATGTCACTAGGGTTACTATTTTGGTCGAGCTCTTATATTTTTTGCACACTCACCATAGCTCGTATGAGCTTACTGATATATCAGCTCTTATAAGCTTACTGTTTCAGCTCGATAGAGTTTACCGTTCTTTACTAAAAATTTGAAAAATCACTAAAAATTTGGGAATCGTATTAGAGGTTGAATAAGACATGAAATTAAATCTTATTGAGTCTAGTTTCACATAGAAGAAACGATGTAACCAAAAGAATCTCGTATTATGAGATATTTGAATTTTTGTGAGATAAGGTCAGAATGATTTCGGAATTCCCTGTTCTAAATTTGGAAAATCATTAAAAATTGTATAAAATGAATTATGGGATAGAATTTATATGATTAAAATTTTTAATGAGTCTATTTCCAAGAGAAACAAACAGGAATATCATTTGAATCTCGTACTAAGAGATAATTAATTTTTGGAGAAGAACGGTCGAAACTGTCAGACGACAGAACAAGGACGACTTTGAAGAATTAACTGTACTTATTGGCTAAACCAAAAATTCTGAAAATTTTATGGTAAGAAGATATATGAGTCTAGTTTCAGGAAAATCAAGCAGATCTTAATTTGGAGTTCTGTGGAGCAAGATATAAATAATTTGGAGTTCTGTTGAGTCCACTGAATTCGTTGTTAAAGTATCAAACCCCTTAGGTTAGTATGTCCTAATTGCTAAAGTTTGCAAGAATTGTCCTTTGATGACTCGGGGTTATAATTTTTCGGCCGATTTGATGCTTTTACTGTTTGATGAATTTGATGTGATTTTGGGTATGGATTGGCTGACTCCGCAAGATGCTGTTGTAAACTGTAGAGGAGAGTTTATTGTATTAAAATGTTAGAATGGTGAGACTCTTCGTATTGATTCAGATAATTCGAGTGGGTTTCCTAGTGTGATATCGACTATGTTAGCCCAGAAATATGTGAGAAAAGGTTGCTATGCTTACCCTGCATATGTACTGGATACTATAGTGTCTGAATCAAAAATTGAATCAGTGTCAGTAGTTTGTGAATATCTAGATGTTTTTTCAGAAGAGTTACCCGGGTTGCCACCGATCAGAGAGGTTGAGTTTGCTATTGAGTTAGTTCCAGGAACATCACTGATATCGATAGCTCCGTACAAAATGGCTCCTACAAAGTTGAAAGAGTTGAAAGCTCAGTTGCAAGAGTTAACAAATAGAGGTTTTGCACGACCTAGTTTCTCGCCCTGAGGTGTACAAGTTTTGTTCATTAAGAAGAAAGATGGATCAATGAGATTGTGTATCGATTATCGACAGCTTAACAAAGTTACGATCAAGAATAAATATCCATTGTCGTGAATCGAAGATTTGTTTGATCAGTTGAAAGGTGCAACGATATTTTCAAAGATTGATTTACGTTCTAGTTATTATCAATTGCAGGTTAAAGGTTCGGATGTGCCGAAAACTGCATTTAGAACCATGTACGGACACTATGAATTTCTTATGATGCCATTTGGGTTAACTAACACTCTTGCAGTATTTATGGATTTGATTAATAGAATTTTCAGACCGTATTTAGACAGATTTGTTGTTGTATTCATTGATGATATCCTGATATATTCTCGAGACGAGTCCGAGCATGCCGAGCGTTTGAGAATTGTGTTACAATCTTTGCGAGATAAACAACTATTTGCCAAATTCAGTAAATGCGAGTTTTGGCTCCGAGAAGTTGGGTTTTCAGGACACATTGTATCGGCGGAAGGCATCAAAGTTGATCCGAGTAAGATTTCAACAAATGTTTACTGGAAACCACTAAGAAACATATTCGAAGTTTGAAGTTTTCTAGGATTAGCTAGCTATTATCGAAGATTTGTAAAAGGGTTCTCGATGATAGCTACACCAATGACACAATTAGTACAGAAAGATGTGAAGTTTGAGTGGTCTGATAAATGCCAACAGAGTGTTAACCAGTTGAAAGTACTATTAACCAAAGCACCAGTTTTGGTTCAGCCTGAGTTGTGTAAAGAATTTTTGATTTTCAGTGATGCGTCATTAAACAGTTTGGGATGTGTTTTAATGCAAGAAGGCAAAGTGATAGCTTATGCTTCCAGACATTTAAAGCCTCATGAAAAGCATTATCCGACACACGACCTAGAGTTGGCTGCTATTGTGTTTGTATTGAAAATTTGGCGACACCATTTGTTCGGTGAAAAATGCCACATATTTACCGATCACAAGAGTTTAAAGTATCTAATGTCACAGAAAGATCTAAATTTAAGGCAATGTAGATGGCTCGAACTGTTAAAAGATTATGAGTTAGTCATTGATTACCATCAGGGGAAAGCAAATATAGTTGTGAATGCTTTGAGTAGGAAATCTTTGTTTGCTTTGCGAGCGATGAATATGAAATTGACTTTTTCTGATGATGGCTCAATCTTAGCTGATTTAAGGGCTAAGCCGATGTTTCTACATCAAATCTGTGAAGCTTAGAAATGTGATAATGAATTGCAAGCTAAACCAGTATAGTGTGAGTCGACTTCTGATTCAAAATTTTAGGTCGAAACTAATGATTGTTTATTGTTTCGAGGTAGAGTTTGTGTAATGAAGAATCCAAAGCTTGTCTGTTCATCCGGGGAGTAATAAAATGTACAGTGATTTGAGATAGATGTACTAGTGGTCGGGTATGAAACACGACATTTCTAACTTTGTGTCCAGATGTTTGATTTGTTAACAGGTCAAAGCTGAACATCAAGTGCCTTCAGGACTGTTACAACTAGTGATGATACCGGAGCAGAAATGGGATAGAGTTCGATGGATTTCGTACCAGGGTTACCTCTATCTCTGAAAAAGAAAGATGCTATCTGGGTTATTGTTGATCGTTTGACGAAGTCTACACATTTTATTCCAGTACATACAGACTTTTCACTTGACAGATTAGCTGAGTTGTATGTTTTGAGATCGTCAGATTACACGAAGTGCCAGTCTCCTTTATTTCGGATAGAGATTCGCGGTTTACATTACGATTTTGGAAAAAGTTACAACAAGCTTTGGGTATGCAGTTGCATTTTAGCACTGAATTTCACCCTCAAACTGATGGTCAGTCTGAGAGAGTGATTCAAATTCTCAAAGATATGCTTCGTTGCCGTGTTTTAGAGTTCAAAGGCAATTAGGAAAATTATTTACCATTGCTTGAATTCGCGTATAATAATAGTTTTCAGTCGATCATAAAAATGGCACCGTATGAAGCTTTATATGATCGTAAATGTCGAATTCCATTATATTGGACCGAGCTTAGTGAGAAAAAGATACACAGAGTTGATTTGATCAGAGAGACTGAAGAGAAAGTGAAAGTGATTCGTGACAGTTTGAAAGCAGCTTCAGATCGACAAAAATCGTAAGCGGATTTGAAACGTAAGGATATTGAATTTCAGATTGGTGACAGAGTGTTTTTGAAAGTATCGCCTTGGAAAAAAATTTCTCCGATTTGGTCACAAAGGAAAACTGAGTCCGCGATTTATCGAACCATATGAGATTATTGAGAGAATAGAGCCAGTGGCATATCGACTTGAATTACCGTCAGAATTAGAAAAGATTCATAATGTGTTTTATGTATCTATGTTACGATGGAACCAATCAAACCCTTCACATATAATTTCTTTGACAGAGCTTGAGATTCAGCCCGACATGTTGTATAACGAAGAACGATTATAATTATGGCTCGAGAGATTAAAGAGTTAAGAAACAAAAGCATAGCCTTAATGAAGGTTTTTTGGCAACGTCGCAGGATTGAGGAGGCTACTTGGGAACCCGAGAAACTATGAGAAAACAATACCCTAATCTATTTTCTGGTAAGATTTTCGGGGACGAATTTTCCTAAAGGGGGAGAGTTGTAATAGCCCGTTTTCAGTGAAATCGAAATAGTGGTTTTAGGACCACAAATTCGAGGTCAAAAAATTTATTTTGATATTATTTTGTGATCTACAGTATGATAGTAGTTTTGTATAAAAATTTCGTTAAGAAATTTTACCATTTGTATGCTCAATTTGAGGAAAAGGACTAAATTGCGTAAAGTCTGAAAGTTGTGTTATATTAGCTAAAGGTGTTAAATAGCTATATAAATTCAAAGTGGAGGTCCTTATATGGTAATTAGACCATTAAAGGTGATAGTCTATGTGCATAGCTTGGTAATTATGAAATTTTTAAAATTAGGTAAGGGTAATTTGGTAATTACGTAATAAAAGATAAAATAAATCAAACAAAAAAATCCCATTTTCTTGTTCATCTTCACCTAGCTGATTTTTGAAGGAATAAAAACACCATTTTAGGAGCTTCAACATTCAGCCACCTCTTCCTTTGCATGTAGGTGCGTTTTTGTTCCATTTTTAATGAGTTTTATGATTTCGGGATAGTTGTAGCTAAACCTAGCTAGCCCGTGGACTAATTTGCAAAATGGTTGAATGTATAGGGTTTTACCATGAATACATTTTAGTTGTGAATTTTAATGGAAGAAAATGAATCTTTTTTATGAGTTAAACAACTTTTGTTAAGTGATTTTTTGATGAAATTGTCAATTAGGGGTTAAATTGAGAAATGTAAAAATTGTGTGGTAAAAGTGTGAAATTGTGAAATGTATAGGCTGCTTTAAGCATGTATAGAATTCGGCTAGGCTTAGGTATGGATGAAATTGCATGAATTTCATTTTACCAGCCTAGGGGCTAAATTGTAAAGAAGTTAAAAGTATAGGGGCAAAATGGTAATTTTTCCAAAACATGATTTTTAGATTGAATAGAATAGAATGAGATATTAAATTTGATTATATAGATCAAGAAAAGCAACGTACAGATTTAAATCAGGGAAAAGACAAAATATTTGACTAATCGTTCGTTTTTCTTCGTACGAGTTTGAGGTAAGTTCGTATGTTTAATAAGTATTAAATTATATTTGTTTTAAATGCTTTATTGTTATATTCTTGATGATACGACTCCACGAAAATATTTGACAAAGTTTCGGTGACTTATGGATCCCGATTCAACCTTAGGAATAGATAGGATACAAATGACATGTCATTAGGGGTTACCGTGTTTTGGGTGCTGGTCTCATACATCCTACCGGTGGCTGAGTTTCTGGCATGTGTTGCGGTCATTTTACAACTTGTGTGAGCAGCACCGTGTAGCTACGTCTAGACTGACAACTTGTGTGAGCAGACCCAGTTAGCTCGAGAGAGAGCATTGATATGAGATATGAGATCTTTGTGGTTTCGACCACGTGTTGGCACATAGTGTGCGAGATACCCGCTTATCCAATATTATTCAAAGTTGTTCAATGGGAAAAGTGTTGTTACGAGGTTATACGAGTTCGATACGAACTAGTACAAGTATTGATGTGAAATACGGGAAGTGGTTTATATTTGACATATGAATACTTGGTTAACATGGTTGATGATTATATGTTAGGCTTTTGGGCCAAATTGTCTTAATTTTATTTACCTAAATTGTGGTTGAATGGTAAGTTGTATCTTTAGTTATACGAACTTACTAAGCTTAATTGCTTACTCTATTTTATTTTCCATGTTTTATAATGGTTTGGAAGTTTGTTAAGATTGGAAGTTGTCAGAGATTGCATCACATTATTAAACGCTTATTTTGGTACTTTTGGTTATACGTTTTGGTTTTAATGGCATGTATAGGTCATTTTGGCTAATGGTAGCCTATATGTTTTGTTGTTTTAGCCATTAAAATTGGCTTGTATTGAGGACATACCTTTTATTATGTAAATATGTAAATAGCCTTATTGTATGTGGTATATAGTTGCCATGTGAATGCCTTGTTTGTGAATTGGTATTTTGGGTACCAAATTGTTGAGATTGATAAGTGGCATACATGTTAAGCTTTAGGCACAATGATGCATATATGTGTTTGACCAATTAGGTAGTTTTGAAGACATTGTTGGCATGTAATTAAATGGCCAATTGAGGTGCCTATATGTATCATGATTGTAGGTGATATTATAACATGTTATAAGCTTGATGTTGGTTGGTTTTGAATGCCTATTTATGTCATGGTCATATGCAAATTGTTGTGTTTAATTTGGTATCAATTTTGGGTTAGAAATATGGCTTGGAAAATGGCCTATTTTTGTCCACACGGGTAGAGACACAGGCGTGTGTCTCAGCCGTGTGTGACACACGATCAGGTGACACGGCCGTGTGTCCCTTGTAACTTCTAATGAAAACAAGTCAGTAGCTTCACACGGCCTAGCACACGAGCCTATGGCTTGGCTGTGTGACACAAGTCAGTATACCCTCCAGTTTCCACATGGCCTGGCACACGGGCGTGTGAGGTAATTTCGAATGGTACAAGGCTTGGCACACTGGTGTGTGGTTTGGTCGTGTGACCCAAGTCAATGAGTTACACGGGCACAGACACGGGCTGAGACACAGCCTTACTATTTTGAATGCCCACACGGCCTGAGACACGGGCATGTCTGTCTCACACGGCTGGCCACAAGGGTGTGTGTCCCCTCCATTTTGAAAAATTTCAGTGTTTTTTGAAAAATTTCTTGAGTACTCGGTTTAGTCTCGATTTTTTAATGTCTATTTTGGTCCTCGAGGGCTCGTATTAGAGATTATATGATTGTTTGCGATTGGTTTTTGATTTGAATGTGAGATGAAAATGAAATGTTTGATTGTTTGATCTGTATGTCTGGTAATGCTCCGTAACCCTATTCTGGCATCGAATACGGGTTAGGGGTGTTACAAAGCAAAAAAGAAAATTAATAGTAGTAATCATAAAGCTTTGAATACGATGAAACATAAGCAGAAGAAGAAGAATAAACAATATGAGGAATTGATTAATAATTATAGGGAGAATCCCGAGAACGAGGAGAAGGTGGAACATAAGGATAAGGATGAAGAATTTGAAGGATCTAGTTCTAAGTTTGAGGATCCATCAAAGATAGCTGAGTCTGAATCTGGTGACGGAGATGATGAGGTGGAAGAACTGGGGGACCATACTGATGATGGGGGTTGGGAGAAGAAACCAAGCAAGAAAAATCGGTTGATGGATCGAGAATTTAAGAAGGACTCAAGTGAGATCACGTAGGATACTGTTAACAAGAAGTTCAAAGAAGTTGTCGAGGCTAGGGGAAGAAAGGGACCGGAAAGTTCGAACAGGTTGAGTAGCTCACCTTCTTGACAAAAGTTGTGAAAACTCTTGCACAAAAGCTTGAGATTCTTTTCAATGTTATTCCGCACGGTTCGATGTTAATCTTGGTCTTAGTGGACATATGCCTATAAATGTATGGAAGAAGTATGTGCAAACTATGCTCATCATATTGGACATTCTTGTTTAGTACCCAAACATTATGGTTGACGATATGATCGAGCCTGATGAGAATGAATCCCAGAATGGAGCAGATTATAATGACACAATCCACATTTGAGGAAATTTGGTGGCTTTCCTTCAGAGAATAGATAATGAGTTCTTTGAGAGCTTACAGTGTATTGATCCGCATACTTATGAATATGTTGAAAGACTGAGAGACGAGCCTATGTTTCTGGTACTCACTCAAAATGTGCACGAGCATCTAAAGCGTAACAATGATTTGAAATCTGCTGTTAAGGTTTCGCTAAGGCAAGTTGAACTCATCTAATATAAGCCTCAAGAGGTTTATGATGCTATGTGGAAACTGGTTGAGCTATCAGAAGTTGGTGGTGTAGAAAAAGATAGCGATGAGCCTGAAGTGGGAAAAAGTCGGGGTTGTTACACCAGAGCTTGTTTCTCGGAAACCCACTTTCCCTGAAAACAGCAAAGCATTAATGGATATCCTAATGACTCTCATATACAAAAACGAAAATGAATGGACCAAAGCCTGTGCCATGCTTTGTGATTTTTATCACCTCGCTGTTTCTGATGGGTTTTCTTTAAGTCACGATTTGCTATTGATGAGTCATTTGCTAGATAGTATACAACATATGGACATTTCAACACAGATACTTTTTAACCGGGCAATTGCTGAAGGACATAATTGCCTTTCTGAACTGTCTTCCAGCGGGAGAGTGAAGGAATTGCGCGCACAAGGCGTCTCGCAAAGTCAATATCATGAGAAAACTCCTGAATAGGTGCCGATCATTATATAATTTTGAACTTCAATGCTATTATATAATTGTTTCGAGGACTAACACGTGAAACAGTGGATTCTATCAGGAAAGGTCGAAACAGAGGCATCAAATGCCTTACCATAAGCACATAATCCTTGAGCTTCTAGGGGCTGTGCATTTGACTTGTGCCATGCTACTTGAAGTGCCTAACATGGCAGGCAACACCCTCAATGCCAAACACAAGGTGATAAGTAAGACATCTAGGCAGTTGCTCGAAGTGAGTGAGAGGCAGACATTTATGGGTCCCCCTGAAAATGTGCAGGACCATGTGATAGCTGCAACCGAAGCCCTTCGGAAGGGAGATTCCCAGAAGGCCTTTAATGTCATTAATTCTCTTGATGTTTGGAAGCTTCTTAGAAATTAAGAGATTGCTTGAAATGTTGAAAGCAAAGATCAAGGAAGAAGCTTTAAGATTTTACCGTTTAACATACTGCTCGGCCTATGAAACGCTAAGCTTGGGTCAGCTTATGAAAGTGTTTGACCTTTCGGATGCTCAGGTTCATAGCATGATTAGTAGGATGATGATAAATGAAGAACTCCATGCAAGTTGGGACTAGCCAACGCAGTGCATCATCTTCCATGAAGTCCACCATTCTAGGATGCAGGCTTTGGCATTCCAGCTGGTGGAGAAGCTTTAAGTTCTTGCTGAAAGTAACGAAATAGTGGTAGACATGAGAATTGATGGTGGCGGACTGGATCTTCCCCTAAGGCGGCAAGATAACCAAGAATGTGCTTCTGGGACTGGTGTTGGTGGTAGGTGGCAAGACTCTTCCTTCACTCAAGGCAGGCAGGGCAGTTCTGCACGTTATGAGTATAGTGCCGGTGGGAAACCATTGGCATTAGGCCATTCTGTTGAAGCTGGTTATTCATGAGATCGATCAGGTCAGTCCCGAGGATCCGGTGGATATTCCGAAAGGAAAGGTTTAGGACTGAGAAGTTCTCAGATGTATGCTTTGGGTCGCATGGTTAGTCTCGACTGGGGAGTTAGAGTGATCATTAATTTTTGGTTTAGTTATTTGTTTCCGGTCCAGAATTTAGAAGTTTGTTGAACTTTCTTAATTTTTAATCTAGGGATTTCCTATGGCATTTTTTCTATAATGGCTTGATTTTATATGATTTATTGAATGGTTCTTTACTGCTAATATTGATTTAAACTTTTTTTCCCAACTATTATCTTAACATGTAAAAGAAACAAAATAAAAAAAAAAATTTGAATTTTGCCAATCGAGTCTTAGCTCGATTTGCATGGACATAAAGTACATTATCTTCCTATTTATGAGTTGGAAAGGGGTTATGGATAGTCCTAGACATTGTGTCAAAAAGAACAGAGATGATTAGAACCTATAACGAAATTGTTTAAAATTTTTTTTTGAATTTTATTTATCTTCTTTTTTTACTCCCCAAATACTTTTTTCTCATGGAAGAGAATAAACAAGTTTCCTCCTTAATCTCTCAACATTATAATGGAAAACAAGCTAAAAAAGAAATGCAAGTTAAAGAGTAAATAAATATTAATCCAAAAATTCAACCGAAATGAAAGAATATAGGAAAAAAAATCCACATATATTGTAGAGGCTGAAAGCTTTCTTCATTTCATGTCTATGGCTGGTTAAAGTCCAAACATCATGATTTGAAGTCCCTGTTACCATCTTCAATCTTCATTAGTGCTAATTTCCGAACCCTTGACCGAATTCTCTGTTGTTGCTGCTTCTTCGGTATCTTTGTTTGTTGTAGAATCTTCGGAAGACTGCGCCACAGTTTCTGAGTCCTTGGCGACAGTTTTCAAAGCTTGTTCACTATCTTTCTTTACTGGTTCAACTTCTTGTGATGGTGGCTTTGCTTCAGAATCTTCTATTTCAGTTTTGCAAGCTTCTTCACTATCTTTCTTCAATGGTGGAACTTCTTGTGAAGCTGGGTTGGCTTCAGGAACTTCGACTTCATTTTTGGAAGCTTCTTCACTCTCTTTCTTTAAAGGTGGGGACTCTTGTGACAGTGGCTTTGCTTTGGAATTTTCGGTTTCAGTTTTTTTAGCTTCTTCACTATCTTTGCTTGATGGAGTAGCTTCTGATGCAGGCGCTGCTTCAGAGTTTGTGGCTTCTTTAGTTCCTGCAGCTTTTTCAGCATCCTCATTTGTGCCACTAGCTTCCACAGATTCTGGCTTTGCTTCTGTCTCTGAAGTTTCTTCTTCATTTTTCTTTGTCTCAATTACCACAGGTGGGAGCCGTGCATCGAGATCCTTGACTTTTGATGTCAGAGATCGCACATTTTTGGCGCCTGCTAGCCTACCAGCGGACATCTGCAGTGAAAACGAAAATATAAGAGTTTTGACTAAAAGAGAGAAGTCTGTCATTTAGATGTTAAAAGAAGATTAAAGAACTGTGTGGCAACATGGCCATTAACGATTTCCATAAAGGAAAAGTGTGCAAGGTTAGGGGTTTCGGAAACAGTCTGTGATATGCAACAACCAGTTCTGCAAGAATCAAGCTCACAAGTAGATGCGCATCGACTGTCTATAAAAGTACATATTGAGAAGCAATCGACCAAGGAATTCCGCTAAATGTATGTTCATATTAGCAAGCGTTCAAATATCATATCGATCTTAATATCCTAAATCTTGCAGGCATCTCTGATGTAACTTCCATTAACAATCTTTATCTGCACATAAAGTTTCCCTGGTAATATTAACTACTTACTAACTGATATGTTCGAAACAGCGGGATAGTAAAGCTTTCTCCAAGTTCAATTGTTGTAAGTAAGAAATTTAAGTTATGTAATTCTTTGAAAGTTCATCATCATGCTGATTCATCGAATGACTTCAAAACAGTACAGAAAGATATCCAATGCTTGAATAAAATATATGTATTTATGCAAGAAATTCATAATCACATCTCAACTTACCTCTTCTATTTGATCTACCCGTTCTTTTAAAACCTCCTCAGATGCTCCCTTGTGAAAGCCTTGAAGAATATAAAGAATGTGATAATGGAGTTCTTCAGATTGATGTTCATCGATCTTACAATGGGGTACGGCTGCTTTGCATCCCACTGAAAAGAAAGGGCAGTTTACGAGCTTCATAGGACAGACGGTTATGCAGTGTCTGTCCATATCACGTCTCATGATGAAATCTGGGCACTTCTGTTCACATGGAATTATCTTGAAAGGGCAAGTGGAATCGTGCTTCTCCGATTTATTAGCCGAAAATCTATCGTCACACCCTTCATTGTCACAAGTCATTACCCTAAAGCTGCAAGTTGGCATATGCAGAGAAAGTTCTTCTGCAGTCTCGAATTTCATGCTACAGTGATATTCATTCTTGACATCAACATTCTTCAGCAACGTTTGTACAATGGCTTCTCTCTTGTCAACCGGCCAAAATCCATTAATTTCCATCTGTTGAGCAAAATCATCAATTCTGTCTTCTCTCCTCTCGCTTAGCAGCAATGCTGAAACTCGACTAAACAAATTCCTCTTCGAAACTGCAAACTCGTCAATAAGAAAAGCAATGATATCGTAAGGATTGTCGTATGCTTCCGCCTCTGGACCACCTTCCAAGACAACAGATTCAGCCACATAAGTTTCAGTTCTTTGTGTAAGATACTCCACCATTTCTTTTCTTAAGTCTGCAGCAACTGAACCCGGGGACCTGAAAACACCACCGGTTGTATTGTCAACACAAGCCGTTGCTAACCCTGGGAGGAGTGCTTGAGTTATCTTGAAAAGCAGTTCTGCATCACAAAGATCACAGTGAAATGCAGGACCTGCCTCTTTTGCATCTTTGATCTTTTCAGGTACATTTTCTACATCACCTGCAGGTGGCTCTGTACTTGTAGGCGGATCAGTTGTTGTAGGTGGATCCGTAGTTGCAGGTGGATCCATAGTTGCAGGTGCATCTGTACTTGCAGGAGGACCCGTACTTGGCGATGCCTACAAAAAAATGATGTCAACTACAGCATCTATCTGGTTTGATAACAAATCTAATTGGCAACCAAAGAGCATTGCAGATTAAAATCTTTTAAATCTAATAGCCTTTCAGCAACAAGGAAACATGTTGATAAAATTTCTACGATAAATTCAGAGATGTCGATAAATGGATTTCTCAGGAAACAACGCCGCCGATAGTCAAACTTAAAACCTCGATCTATGAACCTGTGAAATATATTCAGCTAGCTATTTGACTATTTAAGGGGTAAACAGTAATAAGATATATTTAAAACCCTACGTATGAACAATTTTTCAATTTCTTCAATCTTTGTGCTTAATTTGATAATAAACAAATTCGTTTTCTCAAAATCCAATCACCAAAACTTTCAAAATAAACAATCCCAATTTTTGGGTAACAAATAAAATAAAACATAGAAAATGCAGTAGATTCTTAATCTCAAAGGGATCATAACTGGAGAATCAAATTCTAATTATCCCATTGATCAAATGTAACAGAGGAAAGAAAAGAAAATAAAAAGACTAAATACTCGACTCATTTCCAAATGCTGAAGAATTCAGAGATCAGACGATTTAATCCTTAAAATTGGCTTTAATTTTCTTTACCACTCTGGTTCTCTCAAAATGAGGGGAAAAAAATCTGAAAAGCTAAAGCTAAAATTATATATATCAGGAATAGTTTAAACCATACCTAAGAACAAGTTGAAAATATTTTAGCACATTCTTTTGCTTAATTTGATATGAAACAAAATCTCAATTACTTCTCCAAAGATCTAAACACAAAACTTTCAACAAAATAAATTAAAAATAAAAACATAAAAACGTGCAATAAAATTCTTAATCTTAAACGGATCATAAATGTAGCAACACGTAAAAGGAAGGAAGAAAGAAAAAAATACCTCCATCATCTTGAAATTCAGAGAATTCAGAGATTATAATCAAATAAAACCTCTCTTTCTCTCAAAAAAAGAGAAAAAAGAAAATCTGAAAAAAAGGAAGCTAAAGCTAAAACGAACAGGCCCATGTTTTTCGTTTTTATATCCATATAACTGTTTTTAACGATCCTTTTGGCTTATTCGTTTGACTGAAAACTCCGGCTTCGCCAGCCCTTACGTTTAACAAAATCGTGTTTCTTCGTGTTTAGTACGCAGAATTACCCATTTGGGCCTTTTTAGAATAAAGGTGACTTAATAATCAGTAATTTTACATTTTGGTCACTTAATTTCAAATAGTTACAAATTAGTTATTGAATTATTTAAAGTTGTTATTCAAGTCACTAAATAGTTAAATTGTTAACTCACTATTCATTATAGGTAAAATTCACACAATATCTTTCAATTATTAGTAAATTTACACTTTAGTCACTCAATTTAAAAAAAATGTTACTGATTTGTATTAATGAAGTAGAAATTGTCTTCCCTTTCACTAAATTTTGCAATATCATTTCAATTAATATCTTCTTACGCTTGGACTTTTACCTTTTTTATATTTTATTTGTTTAATTAATAAAAATTGTATTATATTTTGAATTTTGAATTTTATTCTTTTATGCTTAGGTTTTATTTTATTTTTAAAATTATTTAATTAATAGTGAAAATTAATTTAAATTGAAATATATTTGAATTATTATTTATTAATTATGAAATTCAATTTTAGGATAATAATTATAACTTTTAAATTGATTCATAACTTATTTTGTATCATTTGAAAATGATAATAGACTTATTTTTTTCCAAATGAAATGTATTCAAATACTAATTTGATCTACAAGTAAATGTGTACATCAAATTGCGAGTGAGTTACATAAAATCTCCTCTCTTTTTTAATATTTATTGAATTAGTTTGGTTTTTGTAAAATTACGGAATAGACCGAAATAATAAAAACACTAAAAATCTCATTTTTTTAAAAAATATTTATTGGATTAGCTTGGTTTTTTGTAAAATTACGCGAATATGCCAAAATAATGAAAACACTTCCAAATGGAAGCATTTTCAGCTAATTTGCAGAAAAACGCTTCTAGCTGGAAGCATTTTTCCCCAACGGTCACTCCCAACAACTATTTTCTCCAATGACTATCCCCCTAACGGAAACCAATGGCTACCCCGCTATCGGCTATAATAATTTTCTATATAAACCCTCCATTTCATTTTTTTTCAATTCAATCTCAACTATCTCTCTCTTACATTATCAAATCTCTCTCAATTCCCTCTTAATATCTCACTCAAATTTTATTTCTCTCTCAACTATTTTTTAATTAAAATTGTATTAAGATTTTCTTAAATTATTTTTTCTATTACAATTTATTTCGTGTTTTTTGAAATTAGCAATGGCACAATTTCTAATCCGTTTGGATGACAAGCACATTTCGATCGATCAATTACAAACAGTAAGAATTTTTTAATTATATTTAGTCTAATTTAATTTAAATATTTTCTTGTTATAATGGAATTTAATGTTTTTTTATGTTTTTTTTATATATAATCGAAAGATCAAATTTTGAAGACGTATATTCGTAATCTACTCGCTCCTCCATCACCCTTAATCGAACCCTACTTGAGAGATGCGAGATTTTTGAACGTGGCCCTTATGGGTGAGGGGTGTAAATTGAACCCCACACTTGAGAGATGCGAGATTTTTGAACGTGGCCCTTATAGGTGAGGGGTGTAAATTGAACCACACACTTGTAAGCGCGTTGGTAGAGAGGTGGAGACTTGAGACGCATAAATTCCATCTTCCATGCGGCGAGTGTACTATCAATCTCGAGGACGTGCAGTTACAGCTCGAGTTACCGATGGATGGGCTGGTAGTGACTGGGTCAGTTATCGCAGCTAATTGGAGAGACATATGCAAGCAACTTTCGGGGAGGGTTCCGAAAACGATTTATAGAGCCTGAATAGATATGAATTGGTTAAGAAGAAATTTTTGTGGGCTTGATATAGATTCGAGTGAAGTCCAAAGAGAATAACATGCTCGAGCATACATCCTTATAATCATCGGGGGTCTGCAAATGCTCAATAAGGCACGAAACCTTGTCCATTTAAGGTGGTTGCTAAAACTCGTCAACTTTAGTGAAGCAGGCGAACTCAGTTGGGGGTCAGCCGTGTTGGCGACATTGTACCGGAAGATGTATCGAGCGATGGAACCACAAAAAACTAAAATCAGTGGTTGCATGCTATTACTGCAATCATGGGTGTGGTGCTGACTGCCATTTTTATGTCTTCGAGCGGACTACCCTTATACATTCCTACTCATAACAATGTAAAATTCATTAGATAATATATTTACCATAATAAAATTATTTAAATTTTAAATTATTGTGTTAAAATATTATTTCAATAAGTGGAACCATGGGTTGAGTTTCGTGGGACTACCGAATGAGCTTCGAGATATATGACTTCTGTTAGACCAATGATCGGAAGCGAAGGTATGTATTTTTTAAATTTGAATTATATAATATTAGTATAGTTGACTTATAAATTAATAGTATATATAACTAAAATTTTTATTATTTTATTATTGTTTGAATGCACGCCATACTCCGATCCGACAATTCAAGAATGCATCCTATCCGAATTCTTCGTGAATCCCAACATCTGGCATGTGAAGGTGTCATTGGTAGTGTAAACTATACTGGAGATGCACGAGTAGGATAGAGTGTTGTGGTAATTTGGGTTTAGGCAATCAATTCCGCCGACACCCTAAGACATTGAAGATTTGCATCATATCGACTTACGGGAGAGAACGGATGAGCATTGGCCTACATTCCACGCTCAATATATCAATATTTGGGACAATAGGTATGAGCTTTTACCTACTCACGAGCCATTATCGCTCCGTATTTAGCCTGCGATCCAGAGTAAATGTCACGATTTAGGGTCCATGGTAAGCCATATCTGCTAGTGGAAGATGCGAAGGGTAAACAACTGCATACGAGGAAGCTACGACGGGCGCCTAAGCATCTAATATTTGGAGCAGCTGTCGAGATGGGTCCATTGTCTACACTTATGCAAGAACCGACACCGATGGCCGCACCACCCCTCGGTCAGTATAACTTGACTTATTCTGGTGCTTATACTAACCCCGTCATTTTTACACAAGCACCACATATTGCACTATATTTTTTTGTTTCTACATCGGTGGCAGGTTTTATTTTTGGACTTCCATCCCCGGCATATTACACGCCGATGCCATCGATGTTTCAGACGATGACGAATTTGACGACGATGTATAGGCTGCCTATGTTTAGGGCACCGACCGAAAGCCTGATCATTTTGCCATCGGTGTATGGGACACAATATAGTTATACCCTCACGTCGATGGTGTCGCAAACACCTCCTGATCACTATTCTACCAAGGTGGAACATCTTCGCAACCACCTGTTCCTAGAATGAAGGATACATGATGGCAACCGATAGCAATCAACTACGGACAAAGGCGAAGAAGATGAGAGCCCGAGACCACAACATGTACTTGAGGAGGCCGGTATTTAGCTTGAACCAAGAAAAAATCTGGCTCGCTACCATCGACCACCCCGATGTGGACACATTCTTACCGAAGATTGGATTGATTTATTCTTTTTTTTGTACTTCTCATATAAATTTTAATTATTTAGCTAAGTTATAGTTGATAAGATTATATTGATATTGTATATGAAATGTTTTTAAATAAATATAATTTTTGTAGCAAAATTGGTTGTCAACATTTCCATCCAACGTGGAGTGTTTTCCCTCTAGCACTTTCAACTCCTCACTTTTTCCCACTCACCCATTAGATATCCTGTGATTTTCGAGATATATTTTCTGAAGATATCTAAAAGTTCGAAAATAATGCATTGAAAAAAAATAATGCACTGAAAAATCTAATTGACCTCAACCTCCCGTGAAAAAGAATGATCAAAACTCAATTGCATTAAAAAATTCAAAAAATTTACAAACTAAGATTTAATCAAATAGAGTAGTTCGAGTTTCGATTATGAATCGAATTGAATTTTACAATTCGAATAATTCAAAAATACGATTGGTGTGAATATGATGCTTTTAAATTTCGAATTAAATAATTATTAATTTTACATCTCAAAAAAGTATAAAAAAAAACTAAAGAGTATATAAAAATAAACTTAAAAATATATAAAAACCCTTTTACACAACACTAAACCCTAAATCTTAATATCCATAAAACCCTAACCCTACTTAAAAAAACAAAATCCTAACACTAAAAAAAATGAATCAAAAAGGAAATGCTTCTAGTTGGAAGCGTTTTCAGTTGACGTGGCAGGAAGCGCTTCCAACTGTAAGCGTTTCTCTACCAATATGCTAAAAAACGCTTCCAGCTTCGTTACTTTGGCCCAATCTCACAATTTTTCAAAAACCAGCCTAATCCAGTAATTATTTTTAAAAAAGCTAGGATTTTAAAGAAATTCACTCTCAACTCCTTTAAATAAATTATAAAAATAAGAAAAAATATTTTCAAAGTGAAGAAAATATTGATTTTGGATAGATGTATGAGTGAATGTGTTGGTCTTAACTAAGAAAAATAAATCCCAATCCGATTCAAGGTATTTGGACAATTGATGAAATGCTAGTTTAAAAGTGTAGTCTTACTCAAAATTAAATTGAATTCTAGTTTTATTTAATTTATAATTATTTTTATTTTATAATATAAAATAAATATTTTATATTTAAAATATGAAAATAACTTAAAAGGTCTATCTATTTTTTTCAAAAAATACCATACAAAAATTATTTATTATTTTTATTTACTTGAAAAATAATATTTTTTAGAAATAATTTTGAAAAAATTTAAAACTTTGTCAAATAAAATTCAAAATCTATAAAACAAAACTTAATTTTTTTAAAAATCTAAAAATTTAAAACAAAAATTAATATGAAAAATAAAAATTAAACAAAACAAAACCGAATTATGGTGGATAATTCAGAAAATCTAAAAAGCCTAAATGATATGAACGGATAGCACTCTAGCTCAAATATTGTAAAATTATTATTTAAAATGAAAAGGATAAATTAGCTAAAATAATAAAATATCTTGTCTCGAAATTGAACAAGTCTAATAAAATTTTTAGTTTTAAATATATTTTAGCATATAAAAAATATGAGATGAATTGAGATAGAAAAGAAAGCACCTTAACAAAATAATTAAAACTCAACTTGAAATGAATTATATATCAATTACCAAAAAAATTATTTAATGAATTAGATTTAATGTAATATTATTTAGCAAAGGTAAAAGATTACCGGATGAAGGACTTTTATGTAAAAAAGGCATTACAGAAGTCATATTTTGGCATAAATTTGATTCATACGGCGTTTTTGGCACAATTTTGATGCCTTGAACTGTATCAAATTATAAATGGGATAATACGATAGTGACCATTAAAGGTTTATCAAATGTCAATATAATCTTTTCACTTTAAGGCTCCGTTTGTTTCATTGAAAATGGCTTCCGGAAAATGATTTCTGAAAAATAACTTACTTTTCTAGAAAAGCTAATATTTTCTGGTGTTTGGATGAATCTGTGTAAAATATTTTCTTTTGTTTGGCAGGTTCTTTAAAAATATTTTATAAAAGTCGTTCTCAATTAAACAAACATACATTTGAGATTTTTTATTATTTTTTCATTGTTTAATTCGATCATAGTGGGGGCAAGGCAAAATAGAAAAACTCACATTGGGTTTAGGGATAATTAGGCTCGAACTTATGACTTTCACCACGTCAAGGTGACACTCTACCACTGAGTTATACCCCTTCCTTACCCATCAAGAAATAGAACTGTCGGATCATAAGTCAAAGGATCGAGAAACTCAACAACACCACTATTCTTGAACAACTTGGAGCCAGGCTTTCCTTTCGCACTATTTCGGATACAAAAATAATGGAAAAGGTTGGATTCAATTGTCAATTGCTCCTATCAGAATTAGGATTGACTAAGGATTTGAGCCATATACACATGGTTTCATAAAACCGTACGATTCTCTCGATTTAAATCAAATAGGTTTTGCATGAAGAAAGTTTGCCTCAGCATGTTCTATTCTATATGAGTAGGAGAAGCGGTATTCTTAAAAAAAATAGAGAAATTAGAACCAATTCAAGATGATATGGATCAACCCCTTCTTCTTGCACCAAAAATCTTACCATTTCCGAAAGAACTGAAGTTACATCTCTTTTCCAGTTCTATTTAAGAGTTCTTATGTGTTTCCATGACTTTTTAATACCCCCAAATTTTGAAAAATTTCTTTTCTTTTCTTAGGAACACATACAAGATTCGCCACTACAAATAGGATAATAGTAACCCCATGATTAATTACTCCATTTATGAATTTCATAGTAATAGAAATACATGTCCTACCGAAACAGAATTCGTAACTTGATTCCTCTTGCCTAACGGGCAAGGATTTACCTCCGTGGAAGAGATGGTTCATTTGGATCCACATGAAAGCCCAACTCCATTGCATTGCCAGAATCCATGTTGTATATTTGAAAAAGGTTGACCTCCTTGTTTCTCTCATGGTACAATCCTGTTCCTATTGAGCCCCCTTTTTTCGTGATCCGTAGAGACAAAATGTAATGTAGGATTAGGACTGACACTAATAGTTAATCACGAAAGAAAGGACTCACTAAGTCGGGATCACTAACTAATATTAATCTAATACTAATATAATAGAATACTAATCTAATACCAATAGAATAGAAAATACTAATAGAATAGAAAGAAAGAACTATCTTTTCTTTATACTTTCCCCAGTTCCGTTGCTACCGCGGGCTTTACACAATCAATCGGATCATATAGATATCCCTTTAACATAACATAGGTCGTCGAAATGATCTTAAAGACTCACCAAAGCATGAAAGCCAGGATCTTTCAGAAAATGGATTCCTAATCGAAGAGTGCATAATCGCATGGATAAGCTCACACTAACTTGCCAATTTGGGATCCAATTCGGGATTTTCCTTGGGGGTATCAGTAAGGAATTAGAATGTAATAATATTGATTCATATAGGAGGAAAATGTTCTCTATTGATTCAAATGTTGTACCTATGGGATAGGGAGAGAGAAATAGGAAAAATTGAAGATTTCACATAGTACTTTTGATGGAAAAATCAATCTGATTTTTTCTTACCCCTCGCTCAATAAGAAAATGGGTTGATTATTATTTTTTGAAGCATTATTAAGTTATATTATAAATATTTTGTTATACCTCAATTAAAATTTAATAATTTTCATAATGTCTTTTTATTATATTAAGCTTTAAATAATAATAAATTATAAGATAATATTTCATTTTATTTAAAAATATTTTAATAAATTAAATTTATTTAATATATATTAAAGAAGTAAAACTGTCCCATGCATCATGGTAAGAAGCTAGTTATATATATGGTATGGTACCAAGTAGGAAGCAATTACATTTTCGATAAAAGAAAGAGGAAAAGAAATAGCTTTAATTACAAGCTGGCATCAATTAAAACTTTGTTTTCACTTGTTCACTTTCTTCTCCCTCTCTCTCAATTCATCCCCTTCCGGATGTAATTTTTTATATTAAATTATTTTATTACAAAAATAAATGCACTAATATCAGAATTTAATTTCTTGATCCAAACGATTTTTTTTTTCTTTTTGGGATGGAATATCCAAACGATTTGAATGGTGGCTGAGGGAATTTGGATGGAATAAGCTTCGCCTCACAGGACTTTTTGTTGTTATTTTTTCATTCAATGGATATTTTTGACTTGCCGCTTTATTGAAGGAGTCATATTCACAAAAGTTAACTATTTTATTTTTATTTGATGTTTCAACACACAAACATGCATTAACCTCCATCATAAGTAAATTTGTTTACGCTGATATTCTTTAGATTAATTTATTTACCCAAATTACTAATTAATTAATTAATTAATAAAATATTTTATTTTAAATTGAATTATTTATTACTTTCGTATATTCTAAACAATGGGGTCCATGTGATCATAATTCAAATAAGCAATAGAGTAACTTCATTAATATCATTGAATTTAGCGATTGCAATTGAGCCCTTGATTTTGATTCGAATTTTATTTAGGTACTCCGTTCTCGTGCAAGAATTTTATACTTTATTAATATTTTACAAAATCAAATTAGATATATGTCATAAATTCTTATAAAATTAATTAATCATGATTAGAAATATAATTATAAATTTTTAAAAAAATAAAAAAGAAGAAAAGAGTTTAATAAATATATCAAGCTGGGTAAGCTGAATTTTGTGTGAACCGGTCCCACTCCGACCCGAAAATCTTAATTAAAAATGAACCTGCCCCACACTGAAAAACTTCTCCCTCCAAATTAAAACTCGACAAGTTCATCCCTAACAAAAATTCTACTGTTGTAATGAAATAAATCCAATTGGACAACGGCTGAAACATCGTTAATTATCTGTCATAAGAAACATGGAAGACAAGGAAAATAGGAAAGGGATCCATTGCTATCAATTTCTAGATCTAAGAAAAAAAGAAGAACAAATTCAAAGTGTTGAAAGGGATATGAATGAATCACAGAGGGGGATCCTTACAATAAAAAGTGCAATAACAAACATTGTAATCTGTGCAGTCCCCAACACCAGCAGGTTCCTTGGAACATTCGTGGATGCATTTCTGCAACTCACATGTGTTTGTCTCTATAACTTTATGACATGTATGTTCTGGGATCCTTGCTGCATTTCCACCTTTTATACCCATTGAAGGTCCAAACTCAGCTGTTGCAGATGACAACAAACTTATTATATCATCCCAAATTCCAACTTTTTAAAATATTAGTATTTTTAATTCCATTTTTTTTTCACTTGGAATTCGATTGTATTGGTTGGGTAAATACTTTTTAGAAACAAAATTTTATTATTAATAGACAAGTGATAGTAGTATAAATAAATAAGAAAAATGTGCAATAGCACAAAAATAAAAAATATATATATATATTTTGAAATGACTTGTTGAATAGAATTTGAAGAATGAAACATAATGAAGGCTAATTTTTAGTAAAAAATCAACCAATTTCCAGTAGATTTAGATTTGAAAAGAGAGAATTTGAGCTACTTCAAATTCAAGATTTTATTTTACCAAGAATTTGGAGGCTGAATTTACCACTTGAAATCTATCATCCAAACACACAAAATTGAAAGATGAAAGGACAAACCTGAGGCAAGAGCAAGGAGGAAAAGAGAGAACAGTAAGGATATCCTCATCATGCGGTTTGGGTGAGGCAGAAATGGGATGGGAGGCTTTGGGTTATATATAAATGGGTTATTGAAATAAAGATGGTCATTGGTCAAGATTAGGTTAAAAAGAAGAAATAAATAGGATATCAATGATTAGTGAAAGGAGTTCATTCAAAGAAGGAATAAATTACTTTGCTGTTATACATGTGACAAAGCACATATTCTTTACTTTGTAAGTACTTCATACACTCATTTAATTAAGCTTCACTTCCTAAAGCTTCAAACCACTCTTCTTTTACGTTTCTCCCCTTCATTTCGTAAATTTTTTTTTAAATATTGATATTTGGTTATTCTTGTAAGTTGGAGTAGAACACAAATTTAGTTTAAGCATATTTAAGTAAATTGTGATCTATCAGTTGAGTGTTCGTGTTTCCTAAAAATAGTTTATGTTTGAATTTGTACAAAAAAAAAGAATAAAAAAAAAAAAAAAGAGATTGTCAAGCAAAGTAATGGTTAGCGTTCCCTTTTGACACATAGACGATAGGGGTGTTCAAATGTTCTTTTTGATTAATATTTGAATCGAACTATCATTAAGCTAATTAATAAAAAATTTAAAGCCCTTAGATGAAATGAAATTTGTTTGAAACCTATTAACTGATTAAATTAATTTTGGTTAGTTTAAGGAGTAAGTTTTTAAGTTGATACAACCCTTAAATAAGAGGATAAACACGCTTCAGCACGCTCGAGCTCACGTTCTCTTGCACTGATAATAATGTCAATATCAATCGAACTAAAACTCAATTGCCTAATAAACTTAAAAGTAGTATACACGTCCATTGCTAAAGTTTACCTCTAGTATTTGCTTTATTTTCATTCTAGTTTTTGCAATCAGGGTTTTCTTTGTTTTACCATTATTATATCTTCCCTAATTTATTGGCAAAGAAAGCCTCAATTTCTATCGGATTTTATACATTTAACTTATATCAGTTAAAAAGGTTTTTGGGTGGGTGATTGAACTCGTTATATATCCCTAGACACGACATGCGATTCAATCTCTTTAACAGGGTAGATCTAGTAAGGAGGCCCCCTCCAATATTTTGGATACCCTTTTAATACGGTGCTTTTACTTATTATAAATGAAATTGGCCCTAATAATTCCAATCATTTATTAATCAAATTAATTTACTTTTTTCAAAACAAACATTAAGGACGAGTATTTTGAGGTTTGATTAAAAAAAAAAAGCTCCTGAGGTCCGAAAAACCTCACTTATTTCCTTAAGATTTTAATTGAAACATCCTTCACTTAATTCGATGTCTCGTACGGATGGGAGGTATAACCTTAACATTTTTATATCAAAACACTTGACTTTGTTTAAGAAAATAATTATTAAAACATTTAGTAAAATCTTAGAAAATGAATAAATTCAATTTTAGTATTTAAAAATCATGTTATTAGCAATTAGAGTCAATTTGGAAGTGTTTGGGGCCCAAAACGAGTCTTGAAAGGCTTAAAACTAGCAAAACAGTACAGGGATCCTCCCCTGACACCGTTGTATCGGTACAAGT
The DNA here is from genome assembly GCF_025698545.1 of Gossypium raimondii. Taxonomy (NCBI): domain Eukaryota; kingdom Viridiplantae; phylum Streptophyta; class Magnoliopsida; order Malvales; family Malvaceae; genus Gossypium; species Gossypium raimondii. The sequence goes on from NC_068565.1 coordinate 22,652,895, forward strand.
ACTCAATTGTATTGATACAAGTGTTCAAAACTGTTAATTTCAACATTATGTAACACTTGTGCTGATACCTTTGAGCCTTTCTACCAATACTTCGACCCCTAAAATAAAAAATTACCCTAAAACTCTCCCTTTTCAATCTCAAACTTCGCCATATCAAAAGCCAAGCTTTAATAACTTAAAAAATCACATTTTAGTAGTCGAAAACAAATTATGAAACACCTCCAAACTAGATTTTTATAAAATAAATATATTTGAAAAGTAGCTAAAAGTCAGATATATTTATTCATGAAACATAGTCAAAATGAGAGCAAAAAATGTCAAAACATTCAAGATGTTAAACTAGCATATTAAACTTATATAAAACCATTCAATAACCAAAATAGAAGAATAAAAAACTAAAGCATGCATGCATACATTCAAAAGATATAACATTCGGCTCAAGGCCGATCAAAATAAGCAAAATAGAAATAGATAACATCACCTATATGACTTCTTGATGGAAAGTATAGATTCCAAATTAATATGAGCACTATTCAAATTAAAAGTGATAATTTATCATCCAATGAATACATTTTCATGGGACATGTTTCTCCCAAGGAGTATGTCCAATATGAAGGGTTGTGGCTCTTCAAATTGTATTCATTGAGTGCATATAAATAGAAGCATTATGGTGCTCACAAAATATACAATTACAATCAATCTTATTTTCAGAAGATAGAGTAAGAATTAGGGAATTCCTCGATTTTGCTAATCAAAGGAAATTCAAAACTTCATTGTATCCTGGGAGGACCTTTGTCTTAACCCTCTAGCAACTTTGTGTTGGGACAAATAGTTCTCTTTGGAAAGCGTCATTCGTGCCTCGAAGTCTACTATTTATTTCCATACAAGTCTCCGGTTCTATCGTCTCCACTCAAAATTCCAACACTTCTCTAGTACATGTCACTAGGTACCAATTGCAAATACAAATGTTTCATACTCTTCAATGATGACAATGATATTTGCTTGTGATCCTTGATATGCATCGAACCTTGATTCAAAAGACCCAAGCGCAAAAACAATTGCGCGTTAAGCATAAAACTTAGTACGATATTACAAAATACCTTATATACTTACCTTTAAAAACTGTGGATTGGACCACGCACAATGTTTTACAAAACACTTAGAAGTAATGTAAATGAAAACTACATAACAATCCAAAAAGACAAAGATCAGTTTAGTACCATAAATAACACGTACAAATATTTAACAGTTGAAGTATCCACTTTTATCATGTCAACATCAATTTTTTCTCAAAATAATAATTAGTTAACTTCATCCCTTAATATGCCTAGACCAAATCAGGATCGCACCATGGTGCTAGGAACAGGAGCATCGAAGTGCTAGTAACAGAAATACCGAACTACAAAATAGGATACCCCTATTAGTATGTCAATCATATCCTAACTATTTAACTAAATTTCTAAAATCTTGTTACAACCATATTAATGTTTCAAATAAGTTTGCCATTTCAAAACAATATATATCCAAAATCACAACTATCATAAGACAAGACAATAGTTCCAACCATAACATTAACCAAATCAAAATTCAAGCTTTCATTAACATTTTCACCGGGAAACTTAACTTGAAAGTCATGAATAAATTTTTTTTTTTGCCCCTACCCAAATTGTTACCATTGTTCGACATTGTTGAACTTTTCACACATGTTCGTAACCACACTTTTATAAACACTTGAACATTAATATATAACAACACATTCAATTAATAACAATAAAATAATAAAAATCAATATTAATTTAAGATAAGCATGTTAATGAATTTCTTATATATCTTACCACACAAAAATATTCAAAAGTGTTGAAGCAGCCTAAATCCACCTTAAATCTACTACTAGTTTTTCCTTTCCCTTACTAGCATTTCCCATTCCTCCTTCAATTTATTTCATAAACAATAAATATCCCTTAACTCATAATCACTAAATAGCCATTAATATGACTCAATAACTTAAAATAAATATGATATAAGATAAAAACTATAAAACCCAAACCTTGGTTACCTTTCTTCTTCCTTCTAATACACTTTCACTCACTAGGATTCAAACCCTAAATACTTGGACGATGGGGATGATGAAGGTTATGACTCAATAAAGGATTTGTTAAGATAGTTTGGTAAGAAAATGGTGGAAGAATGTTGAGAAAAGAAAAGAAAAGTGTGTAGAAATGGAGGAGAAATGAAGAAAAATGGCGTTGGTTTCCTTTAAATATGGTCGGCCACACGTTCGAAGAGGAGAGAAGATGTTAAATTGGTGAACAAATCAAAATTAATTACACTTGGTAACAATGTTATTTCCTCTCTTAGAAATTGATTTAAAAGGTGTCATCATCATCTCATCACCTCAAGTCCATTTATACTCTAACACTGAATCTAATATATGTTCTCAATGCCTAAATTGGGAAAAGTATTATTTTACCCGTAAGTCTCATATTTTTATCCGAATGGACCTGTAACAGTCCAGTCAATTAAAATTAATTTTAAAAGCTTCTCAATGATTGAAAATAATCTTAATCCATTAGATTTCTAATTCTCTTCTCACAATTCTACTGAATTCCTCGATATATTAGTATACGGTTAATAAAAATTTTGGGGTGTTCCGTTATTTTATTAAATACTTGTTCTTCTATTTATTTTGGTCATCTTCAATCTTTATATTCAATTAAAATAATAGGATTAAATTTTATATTCCAATATAATCATAGGCTAAACTTCAATTAATATATATAAGCTTTTTAAAGTTACAAGTACATTCATGCTGCAATTACAAAGAATACAAATTGATCATTATAAAACACAATTACATTTGAGAAACAAAAATTATCTAGAACTGAACTAAAATAAATCTATACAAAAGTCAAATGTGAAACCAAAATTTTGGTTTGAACTAGAACTCATACATTACTTACATAGAGTAAGGTTTGAAGTTGTCATCTTAAAGTTCTCATTGGCTATAAGTTTATTTTGAAAATATAGTTATTAATGATTAATGTATTTTCCTTTTTATTTCTTTTATAATAAATTTTTATACAAATGCAAATTAAATATTTAAATTTTAATTATATATTAACTTTTAGTTGAATCTTTTCTTCCTTTTATTTTATCTTTTCTTATTTTAATAATCATTTTCTTTTCCATTAAAATTTTCTAAAATGATAATTAATTAATTTCATTTAAAATTATTTAATGAATTCATCTCAAAATTAATATATAATTGAAATAACTGTAAATTTCAAATACTTAATTTTAATTGAAGTCAATTATAATTTTTATTAAATTTTTAACACTTCAATATAATTAAATTTTTAGTACTTTGTAATTAAAACCGAAAAGGCAAATAAATGAAATAGAATATATATAGATAAATAATAAATGGTATAATTGTCTTTTCATTTAAAATTTGTATAGTAAGTAGCTCTCTGGGATCTTTTTCAAGGGTCAACTGTAAAAATAGTCATCAATTATTAGCGTGATTCTGTTTTGATCACTCATGTTTAAAAATTTCTATTTTAGTCACTAATGTTGACAAAATTTAATGTTTTAATCGCTCATCCGTTAAATCACTAACAGTGATATTTTTATTGGCATAATAACAAATTTAACCCTTCAATTTTTACAAATTCTATCACTTTAGTCCTAAATTTAAAAATACAACAAATTTATTCATTAACTTTACTCATTTTGTCAATTTAGTCTTGATTATTAAATATTAAAAATTTAAAAAACTTTAAAAATAAAATTATATAAAACTTCATTTTTCGATAAAATACATCAAATTTTATAAAAATACATATAAAATTATAAAAATATTTATAAATAAATTAATATCTATTTTTCTGATTTTCTAACATGAAATTTATGTATTAGAATAATAAATTTATAAATAAAATGATAATATTGTAAATAAAACAATTTAAGGGGGAAAACTAAGAAGAAGACTTGCTCAAATTCAACTTTTCCCTTTTGAAACATTAACAATCACCATGTTCAGGTTGGGTCAAAAACTACAGCCTGAGTTCAAAAAAGGTGAGAATTGATGTCTTTAGGTTGTTGCCTAGGACAGGTTTGTTGTGTTTGAAGTTACGCTCATGACTGGGGATATATAGATGAGAATGAGGTCTTCGAGACTTAATAGGTGGAAGGCCATGCTAGCAGTTCCACAATCAATTCTTGGCTGGATGGCACGATAATGGATGATTTGGAAATCAAGGCGTTCAAAGTAAGGGTTATTATTATTAGTGATTTTTGGTAAAGGCAATGCCAAATGCTTGGCAACTTTGACGAGGACTAAGGTGCAAGACCAAGTATAATAAAATTTATTACTTAGAAAATAAAATAAGAAAAGGAAAAGTTTGAATTTGGTTTAAGTATTGTTTGTGGATTTTTAAAATATTTTATTTATAAAATTATTATTTTAATAAATAAATTTCATGTTAGAAAAAGGGAAAAAATGTGTATTCAATTACTTATAATTTTGTATGTATTTTATCGAAAAATGAACTTTTAAAAATAATTTTGTACTTTAAAATTTTTTAAATTTTAAATTTTAAATTTTAAATTTAATTTTTAAGAAGTAAAACTAAATTGATAGGAGTACAAATTTGAGGGCTAAATTGTTGATTTTTTTAGAATTAGGACCAAAATTGATAGATACTATAAATATTCAAGATCTAAATTTATTAGTATGTCAATAAATAAAAGACCACCATCATAAATTTAACGAGGAATGATCAAAATATTAAACTTCAATAACATTAATAGTTAAAATAAAAATACAAAACACACTAATAGTTAATTCTTCAAACCTAAAATAATAAATGAACATTGTTGAAACCATAAATTTAAGTGTAAATTACACTAAACATAAAGGATAAGTATCTTTTACTCTAAATTTTATATGTCATAATTGTTTTAAATAAGACATAATAAGTCATAAATATTTGAATTTAAAATTTAATCATTTTAAAAATATATTAGCTTGATGGGCGTCGAAACCACCAATATAAATTCCTACAACAAAATAACAGTAAATTGAAATATAGAGTAGTAGGGTCGAATCCATAGGGACTGGTTGTCTAATTTTGCCTTTTCTCGTGACCAGAATCTCTGTCGCGGTAATAGACGTGCCCACGACCAGTGCGTTGCAATGCTAAAACATAAAAAAGGGGGTTTTAAATTGATTAAGATAATAAAATAAGAAAATACGAAAAATAAAATAAAATAAAAATAGATTCGAAAAAGAAAAAATAAAATATATGGATAAATAAAATATTTTTAAAGCTTAGCCTTAGCCTCAGTGTACTCCAATCTTGAATCGATCATTGAAATAGATTTTCCCTTCCAATCGATAAGCTGGCTATAGCAATCGAGGATCCCTCAAACCGCTAACTCTTCCTCTCGTAGTCGATCCCGGTATCACCTACAAATCGACCATTGTCAAATTTCCAACCACGTGGCACGTGCCCGTAATTTAAGACTTCGACAGCCTTGCGACCTGAAAAGCCTAACTTGAAGTAATGACCTCAACCATGTGGGTCGTTTAAATCCGATCACTATCTCCCTTGATGGAATCCAACTAGGTTTTTTTTCTAATTGAACACGCCAATTTGTTCGCGGGATTTTGAATACAGCACTGCCGATCAACTTCCCAACTGTATGCCAAACGATCCCAACCCAACGCGCGCTTTTTGAATTGAAATCGAATAAACTTTGAGGGACAAATTTGTACTATCTCATATACCGGAGAGATAGCGAATACCGAATTGTAAAGTCTTTAGTGCGGGTTTATATCTCACGATTACTTTGTCGAAGTAATAATTGGGCTAAGGCCAAAAATGATTTAATTAATCATGAAAAAAAAATCATGCTTTGAAAGTGGTTTTGTGGAATTGTGAAAAGTGGAAAGGGAAAGGGCATTAGAAGGCAATTAAACCAAAACGCTGAAGTGAAAGAAAAAAAATTGAAAGAACAGAATAAGGGTGATGCAAGAAGGGAGAAAAAAATAATTTATTAAATACCAAAGGCAAAGTGTGTTCAATTGGTTGTAGTCACTAGGTATTTATACACCCTTTTAGTGCTAAAATTTAGCTAGATTTTTCCTAAATATTATCACTAAATAATTCTAAATATTATCACTAAATAATTCAAAATTTAAAAATCAAATTTAAACTAGAATTTAAACTAATTACGAGTTGTAACAATATAAAAATCCTTCAATCTTTATCCAACAACTTAAAAAAACTTCAACCCTTCAATCTTTATCCAATCATCTATGAATCTTCAATCTTTCAATCAAGCCCTTTTCTTAGCTTTTTGTTCCAATTTACCCCTTTTTTTGTAATATTTTGAATTCAACACACCAACTTCATTCCTAATAAGAAAAATCCAAATTTAGTAGCATTTTATTTGATAATTAGCCAAAAATAAATATATTAAAAATACAAATTTATCTTGTTATCAAATTCCCCTACTTAGCCGATGCTTGTCCTCAAGCATGATATCCACTAAAAATAATTTGTCAGTCCCTTTCAAAATCAAAATCCCCTTTCCTAGTCAAGCATACATCAAACAATTAGGTGAATAAAAAATAAACAATTGCTAAACTCAATCAATAAGCATTTTATAAAATCTCAAATAGTATGGCAAACTCAACTATTTCACTAAATTTAGGCTCAATTAAACATGCAAAACGATCATACTCAATATATGCTTTTATTTATATCTATATACATTTTTATTTATTTTTCAAACGTAGCCAAGTCTTTTGATGCGAAGTGAGATGACAACCCAAACACCTCATTATGGTTACTCAACCCGACACGTTCTCTTTATTTAATTTTTTATTTTTAACGAATTCGATACATAGTCAAACCTTTTGACGCGAAATGAGATGACAACCCAAGAACCTCATCCCAGTTACTCAGTTTCACATGTTTCGAATCGATTTATTTCTCAAGGCAGCTCGATTAGAGGAGTGTTACAAGCTTCGGCTCGTCACCAAACCTTTTGACGTGAAATGAGATGACAACCCAAGCACCTCATCCCGGTTACTCAACTTGGTCACACTTCTGAATCTTCACTCTTAACCAAGCTATTTATTTATTTATTTAAACGGGTACTTTCATTATGTAAGTTCAACAAAACCAACAATTTTTATGAAATATCAACTAAGGCAAAACATTTTCAATTCTACAAAATATTCATTGATCAAGTAAGAAATAGTTATTCATGATTCACCCACTTATTTAAGTAAACTAAACATAAGAATTAGAGGTTTATTTTCGAAACGAATTAAAAAATTATTCTTAGCAAAACACATGCAAAAAGAAAGTATGGCTTGATCCAAAATTTCCTCCTACTTAGCCTATATTGCCCTAAATGTGCAAAAAGAATAATATGACTGGAGAAATTATACTTCCCGCTTATATTTAAGGCTGGAGGGTGGTGGAAGTGATCGCTTTGTATAACGATGAGATGTTGGCTTCTATTATTTCGAGGCGAGCTCTAGTGTAATGAAGTCGAACCGTCTATAGTTGAAGGTGGTTGCTCCTGGAAAACAGCACGATCAAACAGATTAAAATATTATTTTATTTAATTCTCAAACTAAACTATAATTCAAAATTAAATTAAATAAATAAAATAAAAATAAATGTGGGTTGCCTCCCATAAAGCGCTTTTGTTTAATGTTGTTATCTCGACGACCTGAGTGTTATTCGTTTGGTTTCTTAAGAATTAATTATTCCATTTTGTGCACTTGGAATTCCTCCATTATTGGTGGATTAAGGTGTATTTGAGCTTCTCCGTTTGGGCTTGCCTTTTCCTTTATTGGAATCCTTAAATGTTCCAGTAACAGTTTGAGTTTCAGTTCTGAAGCCTGCAAAATAGAAGGCAAGAATTTAGTTTCAGAAGGAGAAAGTTCAAAATATTTACCTTGACTTCTAGGAAATTGTAGAGTTTCCAATAGAATAACGGTTTCACGAATCGGTTCTTTGAACATCATTAACTCCTCCAATTTATCCATCGTATCGAGGTCTAAACTCTTGCAAATTATAGTTTGTAACTCATCCTCTTCATGATACTCAAAATGAAATTTCGTTAGTGGCTCAATAATATCAACACTAGAAATATTCAACAAAATACTAGGTTGACCCATCGCCTCATAAACATTAAATTTTACCACCTTACCGTCGAATTCCATAGTGAGGGTTCCACTACGAATATCAATCTTTGTACGTGCGGTACTTAGGATTGGTCTTTCGAGTAAAATATCAGAAGCATTTTTTGAGTAGTCGTTCTCCATATCGATGACGTAAAAGTTTGCAGGAAAAATTAGTTCATTTACCTTTATGAGGACATCTTCCAATACCCCTTCTGGATATACGCATGACATGTTTGCCAATTGAATAATCACCCCTGTTTCATTCAAAGGACCCGTGTTTAGTAATTTAAAAATAGATAAAGGCATTAAATTAATAGATGCTCCCAAATCACACATGGCTTTCTTTATGCTGATATTACCTATTTTGTAGGATATAGAAAACATACCTTGGTCTTTACACTTAGGCGGGATTTTCCTTTGTAGCACTGCAGAAACATTTTCTCCCACATTCACCCATTCGTTTCCTTGGAGCTTCTTTTTGTCGGTACACAATTCTTTCAAAAATTTTGCGTAGTGTGGAACCTGTTTAATTGCATTAAGTAAAGGAATATTAATTTCTACCTTTCAGTATGTCTCAAAGATTTCTTTTTCCTCTCATTCCTTTTTAACTTGGGCGAGCCTTCCAGGGTATGGGAGAGGTATAACAAATGTTTTATGAGCCGTCGGCTCAATGGGAGCTACTAGTTCAGTTTCTTGTTTAACATTATGGTCACGACTCATGCCAGCACTAGTTTTGAATCTCTCCCATCCTTTACGATCACAGCACTTGCATTTGGATGTGGATTCAGCTCAGTTTGAGATGGTAATTTTCCTTGGTTCTCCAAACGACTAACCATAAGAGCTTACTTATTTACTGATCCATTTTTTAGAGATGCGCTTCAATCTTTTGTTGGAAATTTTCGGTGCTAACGACTAACCTTTCTACTATGGTTTCGAGAGATGACTTTGGAGGTTGATACTGTTGAGGTGGAGGTGGTCTTGGTTGATATGGTTGATTGTACCAATGGTTCGATCCATAGCTTAGATTTGGGTGGTCCCTCCACCCTGCATTGTACGTGTTCGAATATGGATCATAACACCTTTGAGGTGGCCTTGGGAAGTTCCCAACGGCATCTACTTGTGCAGTTGTGTCTTCAAGTAAAATCGAGCACGAGTCAGTAGGATGATCTGGCTTAGCATAAATCCCGCACAATCGAGCTGGGTTCGTCTATCCTGCAAGCATATTTTTATCCACATTAGTAAGTTCATCAATCTTATTTACTATAGAAGGAGTACTTAGCTCATGAACCCTTTTTGTAGGTTCCATAGGTGGTCGATACTGTTGAGAATTTGCAACCATAGTCGAAATTAATTCCCTAGCTCTTTGGGGAGTCATGTTCACAAGAGCCCCTCCACTAGCAGCATCAATCATCTTCATTTCCAATGGGAGTAATCCCTTATAGAAATAATGTATGAGCGACTATTCAGATAGACCATGTTGTGGGAAACTTACGCACAACTTCTTGTATCACTCCCAATATTCATAGAGTGATTCTGCTTCCTTTTGTTGAATTCTGGCTATACTTCTCCTTAATTCGACTGCTCGATCTGCTGGGTAAAACCTATCAAGAAACAATCGAGACATATTAGTCCAAGTATTAACAGATCTCGGAGGTAAATAAAACAACCATTCTCTAGTAGAGTCAGCTAATGAAAAAGGGAAAGCTCGTAGTTTTATTTGATCCTCAGTTACTCCTTCTAGTTTCATACTTAGACAAACCATATGGAACTCTTTTAGCTGAGTATGAGGGTTCTCATTTTTCAAACCGTGGAAAGTAAGCAATAAATGTATTAATCCTGACTTTAACTCGATGGTGCTTCGTCCACTGGATAAGTATGCATAACGGTTGTTGTTCATCTGGTGCAGCTGTAAGTTGGCATATAGTTTGATCTGCCATTTCATCTGAATCTTCGAATGAGTAGATATCTTCAGTGTAAGATCCTTCTTCAAAATCAGGTTGTGGTTGCTTACCGCACCGAATAGCTTCTTTTTGAAGTGTTCGAGCAACTTTTCTATCTTTGGTTCAAATGCTAGAGTCCTCGATTCTGACCTGTTCATAAAGAAAAAAATAAAAATTAGGAATTTTTACCAATCCCCGATAACGGCGCCAAAATTTGATGGGCGTCAAAACCACCAAATATAAATTCTTACGACAAAATAACAGTAAATTGAAATATAGAGAAGTAGGGTTGAATCCACAGGAACTGGTTGTCTAATTTCACCTTTTCTCGTGACCAGAATAGCTGTCGCGGTAATAGACGTGCCCACGACTAGTGCGTTGCAATGCTGAAAAACAAAAATGGGGGTTTTAAATTGATTAAGACAATAAAATAAGGAAATACAAAAAAATAAATTAAAATAAAAACAAATTCAAAAATGCAAAAATAAAATAAATGGATAAATAAAATATTTTTTAAGCTTAGCCTTAACCTCGATGTACTCCAATCTTGAATCGATCCTTGAAATAGATTTTCCCTTCCAATTGATAAGCTGGTTATAGCAATCGAGGATCCCTCAAACCATCAACTTTTCCTCTCGTAGTCGATCCCTGTATCACTTGCAAATCGGCCTTTGTCAAATTTCCAACCACATGGCACGTACCCGTAATTTAAGACTTTGACAACCTTGCGATTTGAAAAGCCCAACTCGAATTAACGGCCTCAACCATATGGGTCGTTTAAATCCGATCACTATCTCCCTTGACAGAATCCAACTAGCTTTTTCCAATTGAACACACCAATTTGTTCGCGGGATTTTGAATACGCCACTGTTGACTGAACTTCCCAACTGTACACCAAACGATTCCAACCAAATGCGCGCTGTTTGAATTGAAATCAAATCAATTTTGAGGGACGAATTTGTACTATCCCATATATTGGAGAGATAGCGAATACCGAATTACAAAGTCTTTAGTGTGGGTTTATATCTCACGATTACTTTGTCGAAGTGATAATCGGGCTAAGGCTAAAAAAGATTTAGTTAATCATGAAAAAAATCATGCTTTGAAAGTGGTTTTGTGGAATTGTGAAAGGTGGAAAGGGAAACGGCCTTGGAAGGGAATTAAACCAAAAAGCTGAGAGTTAAAGAAAAAAATTGAAAGAACAGAATAGGGGTGACGCAGGAAGGGAGAAAAAAATAAAAAATTTATTAAATACCAAAGGCAAAGTGTGTTCAATTGGTTGTAGCCACTAGGTATTTATACACACTTTTAGTTCTAAAATTTAGCTAGGATTTTCCTAAATATTATCACTAAATAATTCTAAATATTATCACTAAATAATTCAAAATTTAGAAATCAAATTTAGACTAGAATTTAAACTAATTACAAAGTTGTAACAATATAAAAAATCCTTCAATCTTTATCCAACTACTTAAAAAAAATCTTCAACCCTTCAATCTTTATCCAATCATCTTTGAATCTTCAATCTTTTAATCAAGCCCCCCTCTATGCTTTTTGTTCCAATTTAGCCCTTTTTTGCAAGATTTTAAATTCAGCACACCAACTTCACTCCTCATAAGAAAAATTCAAATTTAATAGCATTTTATTTGATAATTAGCCAAAAATAAATATATTAAAAATACAAATTTATCTTGCTATCATAGCTTCTCTTGTAAGTTTAACCAAATACGTTGTCATTTGGTTCTCTTTCTAATTGAAAGAGCAAAGAATGCCTTTCTTTTTCCCCCCTTCCAAATTATCTTTGTTGTGGAGACATTGGAAGAAAGTGGAAAGTTTTAGCTTAATATTCATGCTTTCATTTTGTTAGTTTTACTTTTTGTTAGATTTATTAATGCAAAATTTTTTTTAAAGGAAAAAAATACAGAACAGTGAAAATCTAAAGGAAAAAAAAAAACAATTAGACTCTTTTTTTACGGTAAGTACATGTTCATGCCTTTTTCTTTTGAAACTTCATGGCCTATGGGTGGGATATTTTAAATGTAAAGATACTTCTTTGTTTTATCCATGATTTTTTTTTAAAACTTACAATTGTTTTGCTATGGGAATTGGTTTACACAGATGAAAATATCTTAATTAAAATATATAAATTTAATCTAATTGCCCGCCTCCAAAAGTTGAGTGCCAAGAATCGCTACAGTCTTTAAATCAATTTTTATCATCAAGAGAGCGATCTAATTTGTCAGTTTATTTGAGAATTATTATACGTACCATGCTCCAATAATTTGAGAAAATGTCTGAGTCATATATGAATTTAGACACGACAATAAGACCTTCAAAGAGCTCTTCCAGTACATAAAAAAAAAGAAATCGAACTTAACTAAATCGAACATTGAAAAATACGCAAACAACTCAATTAGTGGAACTGATGTCAATTTGGCCATGTTCACAAAAGCGCAAACTTGAATTATGTTTTAGAAGGGAGGGGCTCTTTTATGAAAATGCTAATATGGTGAAAGCTGATCGTAATGAACTCTATATGAGAGAGGCATTTCTATGGAAGCAACAATCTCGCAATTTGTGGCTTCAAGAAGGAGACTGCAACATATCCTTCTTTCACTTTCAGTCATCAAAAAAAAAAAAGAAGAAGAGAAAGAACAATATACGTGGGATCGTAGACAAACAAGGAGAGTGTCAGGTTGAACAAAGTATGATTATTGAGATGGCAACCCAATATTTCTTTAGTTTGTTTATTCACTACACCAAAACAGGCTTTTAGCGACACTTTTAGCGGCGTTTGGACAAAAAAGGCCGATAAAAATCGAGTATTAGCGACGCTTTATGGCAAACGCTACTAAAGATCAAGCATTAGCGCATTTTTTGAAAAACGCCGCTAAAAATGAGCATTTGCGGCGTTAAAACCAAAGCCTGACGGCGTTGTTTTCTTATCTTTCGGGGATTTAGGCATTTTCAAAAAAGTGCCGCTAATGCTGGGGGCTTTAGCGGCGTTTTTGAAAGAGCGCCACTAAAAACATTTTATCTTAATTGGTTTATTCATATTAATTAAATAAAATTTAATTTATTTCTAATTGAATATTTAAAATCTTCAGAAAAAATAATAACACGTAGAAATAATTAGAAATAAAACACATGGAAAATTTAAAATACTATTATTTAAAATAATTTTAAAGTTTTTTGGGTACATGATTACTGGTTATTTTTTAATTTATATATTAAAAAATTTCTTATATAATTGTAAAAGAGATAATATTAATTTTAAAATATTGAATTAATTATCACTATAGTTTAGGATTTTTGGTTTAAGGTATATGATTTATTTAAGATTTAAGGCCGGTTTAGGAGCTACTATTTTAAGGTTTAGGGAGTATGGATTTAGGGATTATGGATTAAGGATTATGGTTTATGGGTTGGGATTTAAGGTTTAGTGGTTAGGAATTAGGGGTTTAAGGGTTAAGAGTTAGGGATTTAGGATTTAAGGATTCATGGGTCGGGTTAGGGTTTTGGGTTTAGATTAATTATTTTTAATTTATATATTAAATAATTTCATATATAATTGAAAAAGATAAGATAATATTAATTTTAAAATATTTAATTAATTATCATTATAGTTTAGGGTTTATATGGTTTACTGTATATGGTTAATTTAAGATTTAAGGCCAGTTTAGGAGTTACTATTTTACGGTTTGGGGATTATTTATGGATTTAGGGATTATGGATTAGGGATTATGGTTTAAGGGTTAGGAGTTATGGGTTAGGGGTTAAGAGTTAGAGATTTAGGGTTTCAAGGGTTGGGTTAAGGTTTAGGGTTTAGATTAATTAGTTTTTTAATTTATATATTAAATATGTTCTTATATAATTGTAAAAGAGATAATAATAAATTTAATATATTGCATACATAAATATTTATATTTATTCAATACAAAAATAGATTGATGGATTTATTTTTTAAAATGTATTATTCTCTCCTTTTTTATTAATTAATATTTTTATTTTATAACATTGGTTTTAATTTTGGATCAATTTGACTTCAATCTTGGATGACACTAATTTGACAACTCACGTGCTAGTATTTTTGTATTCTATTGTTGGCGTAGATATAATTTAAAATAAATTATAAATATTTTTAATTTTTGTTGAAATTTTAAATATTTATTGGTATGAAAGGCTTTAGCGGCGTTTATTGAAAAACGCCGCAAAAAGTATTTTCACGTTAAGAAAAACAACGTCGTTTCTTGTGGGACTTGTAGTAGCATTAGCGGTGCTTTACTAGAAACGTCGCAATAGGTGATATATTACCGGCGTTTCCTTTAAGTGACAAGGAAAACGACGCCGTTTAGTTCTTTGCTTTTAGTGGCGCTTTACATAAACGCCGCAAAAATGTATTAGGAGTTAAGGAAACTGTGCCGTTTTCCATTGTTATTAGTGGCGCTTTCCTTAAAATGCCGCAAAAATGTTTTAATATTTATTGAAACGTTGCCGTTTTGTCTATGTTATTAGTGGCGTTTTTTCAAAAGAGCCACAAGTTGGAGTTAAGTGTATTGGGAAATGACTGCGTTAGAACTTATAACTAGTGGCGCATATATATAAATGCCGCAAATGGATTAATTTTTACATGAAAACGACGTCGTTTTTTTTGCATTGTTTTGACCGAAACTTAGACTAGATTCTTATCCCCCAAACTCTCATTCTCCCCCAAACCCTTAAAATTTCCCCTAATCCCTAATCGTTCCCCAAACCCGACCACCTACGACGTTGCCGTCTCCTCTGCTGCATCATAGTCTCCGTCCGTCTCCGGTGCCGCAACCATTGGTAAGTTCCAGTACTTCCTTCTTCTTCTTCATGCGTGAATGTCTGTAAATATTCAGCCTTTTTTTTGTCTTCGTTTCCTTTCTGAACTCATTTGCAGAGGAGAAATTTCCTAAACCCTAAACCCATCAAGGAAGAAGAAGAGTCGGAAAAACACAAGCAGCTAAGTTGCCCTTACGGCTTGTGAAGGCGAGTATTTTTGGCATGTAATTCAGCTACAAAATTTTCAGTTTTTTGTTTGGCAAAAATAGAAAGGCAAATTCTCAATGCCCTTTGGATTAAATGGTTTTAATTGTAGTAAATTTGACTTACCCTTTTGTTTTACCTTGATCTACTTTATCATTCTTGTTTTGGGTTTTCATTTTTTTTTCTAAATGACTGACAGCTTCGTTGCGCCATTTTTTTGAACTCTTTTTTTGCAGCGATTGGGTTTAATGTAGACTGAAATTTTGTAATCTCTTCTTTTCTAATGCTGATCAAAGAGTAGAGAAAGGGGAGGGAAATTTTCTTTTCATTATTTCTTCTTCTTTGTGCCAGAATCAACAATTTAAGAGAGGTGAGTGTGGTTTTCTTTTCTTTTTTTCATGCTTTCCTATAAATTAAAAAGATTTTTGGTGTTGTTGAAAGGAACACATCATCTTCCCCCATCACGCCTAATTATCGTTGGGGAGGTTGATTTTTGGTGTTTCTTTTATAATCTTTGAGAGGATTTGGGCGCGTAATGAGAAATCCTTAGGAATCAACTTTAGGGGAAATTGAGTTGAGTTAGATAGGATTTTTCGATGGGCTTATTAATTTTCATTAATTTTATTAATAACGATTTTTTTTTGTGTCATGGAAGCGAAAAAAGAAAGACAAATTTTTAAAAGGAAAAAAAAAGGCGAAAATGGTAGAGGATTGATTGAATAGCAGCTAATATAGTTTATACAAATGGAGTTCAATTTAATTTATTGAATCATTGAAATTTGCCTTAATCCTTTTTCTTAAAATTGAATCATTGGATTTCATTTTTGATCCTATAGTTATCTGGTTGGCCTGCTTGCATTGGCATTTGCCACAAGGCCTTTGGGAATTTTAGTTACAATTTGAATTGTATAAGATTATATCAGCAGAATTAGTTTATGATTTTATAATTTTTGAAAGGGTATACTTTTTTTTCCCATTTTTTGAAAGGATTAAGTATACTTTTTTTTTCCATTTTTTGAGGGGGCCAAAGCATTATTTTCCTTTATATTGATTTATAATTTGATCATATGTAAGGGGTTATAATTTGATCATATTATTGGTTTATCAACTGTTGGGAGATTGTTCTCATAACACTAGCTACAGGTCCATTCATTGTTGCTGCTGGAGGCATATCTAATATATTTCTTCATAGGCTTGCTGAGAACATTCAAGATGCTTATGCTGACGCAGCTAGCATTGCTGAATAGGTTTTTCTCTTCTCTCCTGGCTCCATTACTTTCAACTAGACTTATTTTTCTTAATGTTGTTAAGTGAATTTAAAATCCCCCATATAGTTTGCTTTATGACCCCTCGGTTTTTAAAGTTTCACAATTTACTTCATATTCGTATTTTAACCCTATTTATAAAATCTAAAAACTCTATTATATAAATCTGAAAATGCTTCTCCCCAGTACAAAAATAATTAGAATCATGTTAATGAGTTGATATGTAGGGATTTCTTTGACTGGTTAGAGCAATTCTTATGAAATACAAAATTACAAATGATTCTTTTAGTAAAAAACAAAGGAAGATTAGTTGATGATGACAAGTTGTATATTATAAAACTAATGGTGGAATGGATCTTTTATCCTTAATCAAGCTGACTTCAAAGTATAATTGCATAATATGGGTACTTCTAAATTTTGAAATTTACTATTTCTAAAGAGCATCACAATCAGATTTTCATTTTTTATTATTTTTTCTTTTCTGGGTTTTGTATTTTAATATATATACAGTCACAAAGAGCTCTCTTTTTTTTTTAGCTGCTGTTGCTTTCTTTTTGCCACCATTTCTTTTCTTTTTCATGGTTTCTCATTTTACCATTTGTTGCCTTCACCATGGAGATGGAGAAAAGGCTTCTCTTTTCACTTCTTTTATTCTCCCTGCTTCTTCTTTTGGATTCCTCTTCAGCTCAGATGCAAGGTATTTCCTTTTATTTATATTTGTGTAGTTATTTAATAAAATGGGTTCTCTTTGTTCGTTGTTTGCAACTTTCTCCATGTTTTGTGAAATTTATGCTTTTCTTGTGATATGTGGTTTAAGGGCTTTGATTTTATGAGTTATCTCATATAATCTCTTGTATTTTTAGGTTGTTTTAACCTTATTAATACCTCATCTATTCCTCTAGAAAAATGTATCAATCTTGGGATCATTCTATTTCAGGATTTTAACTTTGGGTTATAGTTTGAGTGATATATTTGTTTTCTGTCTTCATTTTATCTTTATAAGATTGCTATTGTGAGCTATTAGGAGTGGTTTTATTTTTAGTGATTTGAACTTCATCTAGTGTAGCCAAGCTAACAACTAGTTATCTTTTTTGTGAAAAGAAAATTCTTTGTTCTGTTATTTTTTTTAAAGATGTTATATGTTAGAAAATATTGACCATTGTAGATGAGCAAAAGAGGCAAAGGCTATGGCCAGAGGAAGGCAAAAAATCTTTCTGGTTTTGAATTTGTGAAAAAACTGATGCATAGTTGACTGCTTACGCGTGTCAGAGGAAATTAGAATCCTAACCTATTGACTCGATTTTCGTGTTGCTTCCCTTACTGATAGAGAGTCTTGTTTTCATTATTGATGAGCCAACTCAAGGAGAAAATAGCAAAATTTAGTCATTCGTACAACGATTTAAACAGTTCTAGCAATCTGTATTTTGTTCGATGACCTTCATACTTCATGGTTGTAGTATTTTTCCTAACACAGATATTTTCTGCCTTTTGCTACCTATACGGTACCACATCCCAAAGGCCTTTTATTTGCTAATGCTTGTGGTATTTTCTTTCAACTATGTTTTTGATGGGCAGCCTCCAGATTTGAAAAAACAAGAGCTTGCTAAGCGGTACTTTATTGCAAATTATTCAAATTGTTTTTTTGATGGTTTCCTTCAATATGACCGGAGCTTGATGAGTAGAATGTTGCTTTTTCATAATTTTTATACTAAATTTGTCATGTAGTTACTCAAAGAGGGCAGATGCTACTGAGGATTTGCAAGAAGCCATGGAGGTATTTTTCTTTGGTCAAACATGGAGTGATAAGTAAAGTTTTCTTTTGTTGTTTCACCACTACAGAAAATTAAGGTGCTGTTGTTTTTATTATTAGACTTGAAATAAGGACATTGAAAAATTAAATATGTAGCCAAAATTTTGTCAGCTGTCAGTAGTAGATACTCGTAGAGTTCAATCAATTCAACGCTGCAAGAAAACGGAAGCGTGTGTATAATAACCGTATTTGTAGTACTAATTTTTTTATATAATAATGAAAGGAATATATGTTCTTTTCCCGTATAATGAAATTTATCTATTTATTTTTTGTTTATGTTAATTTATTTATTTATTAGAGGTGAATGTTGAAATTTATTACTATAATTTATTTTACTTTTATTGTTAATGAAAAGTAATATATTCAAAATAAAATTTGACCTTTCCATTTGTTATTACAAAAATTTATTTAATAAAAATGTTTAGTGGAATGGCACTTTTAGCGGCATTTGTGATAAAAGCGCCGCTAAAAGTCATGATCTATAGCGGCGTTTGGGCAAAAAGTGCTGCTAAAGGTTTGGAGCTATAACGGCGTTTGTGTAAAAGCGCCACTAAAGGTCCTGATCTATAGCAGCGTTTGTAGAAAAAACGTAGCTAAAGGTCCTGATCTATAGCGACGTTTGTGGGAAAAGCGCCGCTAAAGGTCATGACCTATAGCGGCGTTTATTTCTAAAAACGGCGCAAGCGTTTGCGGCGTTGACAACAGCGACATTCTTTGCGGCGTTTTCTAAAACGCCTCAAATACGCCGCTAAAGGCATAAAAAACGCCGCTAAAAACTTATTTTGGTGTAGTGATTACTGCTAATGCTTCGAACATGAATGAGATATTACGTGTTGTTCCACAAAAGGTTATGGATCTAATAACTGTTTATTAAAAGAGTTTAGGAGGGATGAAGTTAAGCATGCCCTCCAGGACATGCACCTGCTCAAAGCCTCAGGGTCAGATGGGATGCTTGCGATTTTTTACCAGAAAGATTGGAGTATTGTGAAAGATTATATAATGCGAGCAATGCTTCCGTGTCTTAATAGAGATGATTTAATTGAGGGGATTAATCAGACACTTTTAGTCCTAATCCTAAAAGTTCATCAACCAAAATAGGTGGCAGAATTCTAGCCTGTTTCTCTTTGTAATGTTATTTACAAGTTGGTTTAGAAAGTTAATTGTTAATTGTCTTGAAACATGTCTCCTTCCATTATTTTCGAGTTTTTTTGTGCTAGGAAGATTGATTACTAACAACTTCCTGACAGCTTATGAGATTTTGTATCACATGAATAAGAAATGTTGGGTATTGAAGGGTGATATGGTAATCATGATAAAATGAGTAAAGCCTATGATCGCATCATATGAGACTTTCTAGGAGGTATGATGTTACAATTGAGCTTTGTTGTGCTTGGATTGTGGATTCTATCTAGCCCATCAATGAAGATCATATCACTTGGGTAAACTTGTTTGGAGAACTAGATCGAGGAAGTTGGATCAAATTGGAACATTGAAGACTTAGCTACCGACAATCCTTGTTTACTTCGTTTTTTTGTTATTATTATATAGTTTTTAGCTAGTTTAGTTGTTGTTTAATCTAGATCGTGATAGATCTTCATTATGTTAGCAAGTCTCATAAAACTTTATATAATTAAGAGACTTGTATAGGTTTATGTACAAAAAATTGAGAGCACTTAATCTGTTCAAGTGATGAACAATATTTGTGTGAGTGCATTTGATTGTAAAACCTTTTTGTTGTGGTTTTACAAGCTAAGTTTTCAGGGGAGAAGAGTTTTTCGATACTTATTATAGGTTTATGTACTAAGAATTGAGAGCACTTAATCTGTTCAAGTGATGAACAATATTTATGTGAGTGCATTTGATTGTAAAACCTTTTTGTTGTGGTTTTACAAGCTAAGTTTTCAGGGGAGAAGAGTTTTTCGATACTTATTATAGGTTTATGTACCAAAAATTGAGAGCACTTAATCTGTTCAAGTGAGGAACAATATTTGTGTGAGTGCATTTGATTGTAAAACCTATGTAGTTTTACAAGCTAAGTTCTTAAGGGAGAATTTAGTTGTAAGAGTACTAGTTTTCAAAGGTGCAAAAGTGAGGAAATTTTCACCGGGGTGTGATAAATTTAGGTTGGTTGTTGTAAGTGTTTGAAGATAGTGAATATTTCTCATTGAGCTAGGCTCTGCAGACGTAGGGAAATCGAATTGCATATACAAAATTTTTTTGTCCCCTATTTTTGTTCTATGTTGTGTAGTGCTTGGAGAAGTGTCAACTTCCCAGTTACTTCCTGTCACACCCAGTTTCCTTTAAACCCAAAAATTAGGAACCAATTTAGGGGTTAGATCAAAAGAGACCCTAAACTGGAAGTCTATACTAAAAAGTCAGGAAAAGTTGGGAAGAAAACTAGACAATGTTGAAATCCAAGTCTGGTTTGGTTGGATTAGAACCAGCTATTTCCTTAGTGGGAGAAAAATTGATTATGGATGAATGGTTGTTATATGGTAGAAGACCATGCATGAAGGGCTATAAATAGTGGGAAATGACTTCCTGGGGAGGATTCAACTCCATTCCGTTTCACTTTCCTTCCTTCTTCATCTTCTTCCTTGGTTGTTCCAGGAAATCAATAATTAAAGAAAGCTCTACATGGAGTGATGATCATGATATTTAAGTCGAAAAAGTGGAGAATTCAGTAAGCTGGTAAGGTTCTAAGTCATTTAGTGTACGTAAGATTTAAGAACCAAAGTTAATGGCTTCTAAAAATCATTTTAAGGATTCTACATGTTTCTAGAAAACTAATTTTAAATTGGGATTTTTGAGCTTAACCCATGAATTAGTTTTCATGCTTAGCTTTTAGGAGGATGGAAGCTCTAGAGTTTGAAAAATCTAAGTTAATGAGATGAAGAAGCCTCAGGTGAGTTTTTGTGCTCAAACCCTGAACTGTTAAAGTATGTTACATGATTACATGGGTTTATGAGTATCCGCCATTTTAGTTCAGTATGCATGATCCTATGATGCTTTATTCAAAAAATACTTGTATTGCATATGGAATTAAGAATGGAGATAAATCCTGGGTGAAGCTAGGAATGGGAAAGAGAGTGATTTTGTTAGATACCATCATATAGTGTTTCTGAATGCAATCGTGCTGAGTGAAGCTTTGGGCCTTACAGAGGGTACACTGCGGTGTTCAAGCATCAAGGTTAGGAATAGTAAAATGAAGGAATGGAAGAAATGTGAAGGAAAGGGTACATAAGAAAGATCATGGCTAGGCCATGAGACCGTTAGAGGCTATACGCCTAAAAGTGAGTAAGACCATAGTTGAACGACACTATGGCATCATGGTAACAATGAGTAAGACCATAGTTGAAAGATGCTATAGCATCCTTTGATGGTTCATTGAGACAGTAAACACAATGTTATACTGTGTAAGATCCTAGCTGAAAGACGTTACGACATCATAGAAAGTCTGATGAGACATTAAATATGGGATAGTCTGATGGGACATTAAACACAGGATAGTCTAATGGGACATTAAACACGGGATAGTCTGATGGGACATCAAACACGGGATAGTCCATTACGACATTAAACATGGGGATCCCGAGGTGTAGGACCATAGTTAGACTATGATAGCTAATGGAGTCCTCTAGGACATCAAGCATAGGGTGTGCTGTGTAAGTCCATAGCTTAGCGATGGTAGCATAGATAGTTCATTGGGAAAATAAAAATAGATGGAAAATCGATACGGAAAGCGTAAGACAACCTAGAAACAAGGGAAAGGGTTGGAAGGAAAATAGAAGTATGGACATGCAACAGTCGAGTAGTGGGTCGAAGGAATATGCCTATGAATGAGAACGTAATGGAAATGAGAAAGAACTACTGGAATAGTAGTTGCGCAGACCAGCAAGGCATAAGGATGATAACCAGCAGGAAGTAGTCATAGAAGTTGATGTACTAGTGAAGCCTAATGTACAAGCGAATGAGAAATAAGGTTTAATCGGGGATCTTAGATAAATATCCACCATTAAGAATCTTCAAAGGGTGTTCAAAGAACCATGTATGTTGGTGGTTGATCGAAAGAACGCTGATCAGTCCATAAGGATAGGAGGGGTTAGCCAAAAACCAACAATAAAAAGAGTTACCAAGAGGGGGAAAACATTGGGAAAGTACCTGCCAAATGGTTAGTTCCGTAGGGGACCAACATGAAAGGAATAGTAGGCACGAGTAACCACTTTGACAATAGTCAACAGAGTACAGAAGGTATTAGTGACCCAAAACAGACAATTATGATATACATTCGAGCCTAGTACCTCAGACAAGGTGGGTTACAAGGAAATAATCTAATTGTTATTGTCCAAAGAGGGGGTTAAATCTGCCAAGAGATGCGAAATCGCATTAGTTAACCTAGAAGTTGAGATGACGACAAGTCCTTCAGGACTATGGCAAGAGGAGGAGCCCGCCCTAAACTAAACCAAATTGAAATGGTCGTCCAGAGGGAAATATTTAAGGATTAATGAAAGGGTAGGTAGCAAACTACTTTGTAGAGACCTAGTAAAAGAAAGAAATCACATTAGAGGTTAAGTGGAAGAAAAAGTTTAATGTAAAAGAGAGGACAAAGTCCGTAGAGATGGCGAGACATCTAGAGGAACTATGAAGGCTGATAGAGTGACCGGAGGGAAACCACTCAACTATCTATTCGGCAGAGGATAAGGGAAATGTCCCAAACGAGCAAGGAGTTGTTGTTTCATTATTATTTAATTGAACCCCGAAAAGGTGGGGTACAATTTTTGTAATGAATAAATTTACTAAGTTCATTTGAACTTATCAAAGTGTGACGTGTTTTTGCAGGAACTGTGGAATAAAATATTTGAGGAAGGGACCAATCCAGATCATGGAAAATCAAGGAATTATCATTAGAATAGAGTCATGCACATAGGAAGGAGGCACCTTTAGGAACTTTGCCAAGGGGGCAATTATGTTGTATATATTTAGATTCCTTAGAGTCCGTAGTTGGGACAACAAACTTTATTTGGAAATTTATGTCTCTGATGTAAGTGTTATTTGTGAATAGGTAATACAATTTGTTTTTAACTTAGTGAGATTTTAGTATGAACGATAACCTGATTCTGTTGTGATGCCCGTACCCGGATTCGGCGAATGGGTCAAGTGGGGGTGTTACACTTCTGCCAGCATTTAGCTTGGTACTTAGCAACTGTTTTAAGTCAACAATGTTTATGGGTAATTTGCCACTGCAATATTGTCAATGAACTACATTTAAGTGAAGACATTATTTTAATCATGCATTTATGTTATAACATGTCAATACATATCATCTAAGAAACCATCTTAATCTTATATTAATCATGGATAAAGTATTAATACACGTATATCAAAGCTTTCTATTCAAATCATTCGTTAATATTGCATAGAACATCAAATATATTTTGTAACATTTCAATTGCTCATTCATGTTATCAATATTACTCAATGAAACTCAATAAATGAACTCGAATTCACTAGTACTAATCATATATGATGCTCGTCCGAGCTAAAAATAAATTCATGTCAGGTTACCCGTCCAGGATAAACTTTGTAACGACATATCTAATAGCTTGGCCAAAGCTGTAAATGTACATTTCAGGTTACTTGTTCGGGCTAAACCTTTGAAACAACATCAGGTTACTCATTTGAGCTAAACTTGTGTCACATGTATCTTCAAGCTTGCAAAAAATGTCGGATCTTAGTAATCATCAGTAATCACCCTGTATACATGTGTACAAGACATTTATAGAGTTTCATCAAGGCAATTTTGACATATAAGTTCATTAATGTTTCTTTACAATTTGTCCAAATCCCACCTTTTGTACCAAATCATAAACAATTCAAATTTCAATTAAACATATATGTTTTTAAAATTTAAAGTATATAACAATATAAATACTATACACCATACGAACTTATTTGATTAAATCAGGAGACAAGTTGAACTGCAAGGACTATTTGGTAATTTTGCCATTTTCTTAGTTATCCTCGACTTGGTTCAATTCTCAATGTAAACGGTAATACAATTCAATTTATCAATTCCAAATAACTTATATCATACTATTATATGCATATAAAATTTCAATTTTAATTTTTGAATGTTCCTAAAAGTTTTGCATTTTATTCAATCTAGTCCCTAAAATCGAAATTGCTAGAACTTTCAAATTTGAGCCTCGATTTCAAAATTGATCTTAATTTCATCCTTCTATAGCCATATAATATCTATAATTAAAAAATTTTAACATCAATTTTAAATTTTTACACTTTAGTCCCTATATTCAAAGCTTACAACTTTTAATTTACAAATTAGTCCTTTTTCATACCTGAGCTTAAAATCTAACAAATTAACACCAATTTCATCAAGCATTCAACTATGGAAACTTTAGAATACTTTAGCAATTTTATAAATTGGTACACGAGCTAGCTAAATCAAGATCTTGGGACTTCAAAAACATAGAAATTACAAGAAACAAACTAAATTGAACTTACCAAATTAAGAGCCAAAACTTCAAAGCTTAGAACCTTAAATTTTGCTTTTTTTTTTTGTGAAGATGAGAAAGATGAAACAAATGTTTTTGTTTTTCTCTTTATTTTATTATTTATACTAAGATTAACATATAATTTATTATAATTAACCTAATTAACATTTAATTAACCACACTAATCACACTTAACTAATTTTGGTGGATAATAATTGTCAATCACCACCACCGTTAACATAATACGGAAGGTCCAGTTGCTCAATTAATAGACCAAACTTTAATTAAATTTTATACTAACTTCACTCAATTATTGAAAATAGGGTTTCGAAACCACCATTTTCCATTTTTGACACAACTGAAAAATGTGTTGTTACACTTATTAACTGTAAGGGCAAATTCGGATATAGTTGGCATGTTTTAGGATTAGATTGTGTACGGATTATACTTCGGTTATATGCCGATGAGTGCTGGGCGCATATTACATCGGACGTTTTGATGGGTGTTGGGCATACATTTTACTTCGGTTATACCAATGAGCATTGGTCACAAGTTATACTTTGGATGTTCTAATGAGGCACTGAGTGCCAGATTGGTGTTGTAGCATCTCGTTTTATAGTGGTATCATAAAAAATAATTTCGAAACCCTATTTGTTAATGATCAAGTTCATAAATATTATTAATTAATATTTACGAGTCTATTATAGTAATTTATTGAATTTTGGTTCAGTAATTTTATTGAATGGTTAGTAATTAAGGTACAAGGACTAAGTCGTAAAAATCGTAACAGTTAATCGCTATTGATTTTTATTAGTTAAAAGACTTGAATGATAATTATTCAAGGATTTAAGTGGCAAATAACCACTTTTTAGGAGGAATAGATGGTTGGGGCTTAAAATTTAGTAAACTATATGTTATAATAATGTTATATTAATGTTAAAATATATTAAAATATAAAACAAAAGGTAAATGGCCATTTCCATCATCTTTTTCCTCTTCTCTTAACCATTTCCACCATTTTTGAAGTTGAGAAAATTTGACCAAGCATTTTTCATTGCATGGTAAGTTAAACCAAACCCGTTTTTTTTGTAAATTTTATGTTTTTGAAATCATAGTAACTCGATTTAACTAACTTGGGTACTATTTTGTAAAACTGCTAAAATTTATAAAAGTTTCCATTGTTTAATCTTGAAGCTTTTGGTTCCAAACTTATAGATTTTGAATAGAGTTATGAAAAAGGACTAATTTGTAATGTGAAAGTTGCTAGTTTTGAACATAGGGGCTAAAGTGTAAAGAATTCAAAATGTATGATAAATTTCTATAATTATAGATATTAGAGGGTTATAGAAGGATGTGATTGAAATCAGATTGAAAATGAGGCTTAAATGTGAAAGATGTGATTGTTTGATTTTAGGGACTAAATTGAATAAAATGTGAAACTTTAGGAAATTATGAAAAGTTAAATTAAAATGTTATATGTATAGATTAATATGTTATAAGGTAATTGAAACGGATGAATTGAAATAAATTACTGTATAGATCAAGATTTGAATCAACCAAGAGATAAAATTAAAAGAGAAAATTATGGATTAGTCCTCGACACTTTACTTATTGCTTTTTTTGTTTGGTAAGTTCATATGGTATAGTTATGTTTGTAAATATGTTGGATATGTTTAATTATGAAATTATACCTTGTGATTGTATTTTGAATTGGTTATAAAATGGTACAAAAAGGTGAGAAACGGACTGAATTGTAAAGAAATGAACTAATGTGTTAAATGTGCTTAGATGGGCGTAAGAAAGGATAGGATACAATTCACATGCCAATAGGGTTATTTGTGCACTGTATGGGATATGGTATGAGATAATACTAATGTATAGAGAATTCATTGTTTAAACCGGAATCCAACATTTGTTGTGGATTATCGAGTTTTTGTCTATACAGAGACCATTGTTACTGATTGTCTCTATGGAGACCCTGGTCTGTTCTAGAGGGATGTAATGTCTTACGACATATGATGCCTATGGGCTTAGCACTTCACTGCTTAGGTATGTATTGAAGTTATTGCTCAGACGAGCAGTCTAGTGTGTTTTTGTGGTTATATGCGTATCCATATCTATTTATTATAGTTCATTAGGCTAAATGATTATGGCAACAAGGTAAATGAATGAATGTTAGTGTGTACTATTATAGAAATGGAAATATAAGATTAGAATAATGTAATGGTGCATATACTTTATAATTCTAATAAAATTACACTGAATTGAATTGTATTGTACGGATCAAAATGTTATAAGACTTGGATTTGACGATCTCACCTGGTTGTTGTTAAATTTGTAAACAAGAAAGTTTTATAGTTAGCTAATTCGTTATGTTAATTTTAAGTTGAGGTAAGTTTATTTTATTAACACTTATGAACTTACTAAACATTCGCAATGCTTACTCTGTTTCATTTTCTATCTTCTGTAGTGGTCATTTTGGGAAACGCGTCGATCAAATGACCTCAGAGCTTACACTATCTAGCTTCTAATTTGATAAACTTTTAAATGTTCTAGACTCGGTTATGTGGGATGCATATAGGTAATTTCATGTATATGTATGTACCTTGAATGTTGGTACTCTAGATCTTTAATATGTCATATATTTGAATGGTTATATGTGATGTTTATAAGTGTGAATGTTGCAAAAAGGACTTAGTTGATTCGAGGAATGATTGATTGAATGGTTGGTAGATATATATAATTGATATATAATTAAATGTACATGGTTCTATTTGGTTTGTTGTTATAGGTAAAAATATATGTTGATTGTCAATTGAGGCATGATGAATTGTTGGATTTAGATGGTAACTATAATGGTTTGTAAACTTGTGAGTTGAAATGTATTGTTTAGGTACCCTATTGAAGTTTGTTAAGTTGTGGATTTTGAACATGGTTAATTAAATGTTTTAGATATGAGAATTGTTTGATCTTATAGGTTTTGATGTGCACCTATGCTTTAAATAAGTTAAAGTTTGGTTTAAGCATGAAAAGGTACCAAAAGGTACTATTTTTTACCTTCTGGAAAAATTGTCAATACTATGGATTGAAGTATCGATACTTTACCATGAAATGTATTTTAAAATGATAGAATTCCAATTTGGTATCAATACCAATGTACAATATTGCTACTTGTCTTCAAAGATCGATACTTTATAAAGGTATCGATATAAATTGACTTGTTTCCAAGATTTTGAAAATGGAAAAATGCCAAAATGGTATCGATACCCAATTTAGTATCAATACTTCTATATTTTAACTTGATTTAGAAACATCGAAGCTAAAGATGGTATCGGTACCTGACCTGGGTATCAATACCTATGCTCATACTTGAAAAAGTTTGTAGTTTGGTCCTTATTCATGCTAAGGTTTATTTAAACAGCTTTTGTGAGCTTGATTGAGTTTCAGTTTTGCTTGTATACTATGTTGTGCATGCATCTATGATAAAAATTAATGATTGAATGAATTACTATTGAATTTTTAATGTGAATTACTCCGATAACTGTGGTAGCATCCTGCAGTTTAGGTTTAGTGATTGGGCCAAGCGATGGGTGTTACAGGTGTGATGGTCAGATGATCCGTGTATTCGTACCGAGTTCGAGTCTGATTAATAGGGATTATAAAACATAAAATTGATCAATGAGATTTGAATTGAAGTGCTGATATGATTTGGTTTTACAAGTGCATATATGTGATAGATGGTTAAAGAGAGAATGGGAAAGATGATGCAAATTGGTTTATATGAGCCTCGAGGGCCAATATGGTAACTAAATGAATTAATAGATTCAAGAAAGAATGAGATAAATAATTGAATAGATAGCATGAAATTGAATGATTTTATACATGATATGTGCGTAATCTCGATATTTGACATGTGATTACCATATATGACTTGATACATTTACGTAAATTTGGTTAATGTGATTGTGCAAATCTTGGTATTTGATATATAAATGCTAATTGTATTGGTTGAAATTAGATGATATATGGAATGAGTTTATACATGATATTTTAAATGTTTAATTGTCTTGAATAATGAAAGTACCAACTGAGTTTTATCACTTAGCATACGGTTTGTTTATTTCCGTGAACATGCATTGGTAGACCTTAAAGTCTCGAGAAGTGATTCAACATCCAATCAACAACCCTCGACTCAACAAAGTTTGTATAGTCTCTTTTCATGTTGATATATGACATGTACCAAAGTTTAAGTCGGTCCTATAATGTATATAGTTGTTTAAATCCTTGAATTCGTAAATGACATTTTGAAACTTAAGCCATTGAAATGTTAATTGGTTTAAATGTTTTAAATGGTTGGAATGTAGAAATTGTTATATGTATTGAGGTTAGATTTAAATTGTAAATGGTATAAGGTTGAATTGATGATTTTGTGTAAAGTACGTGCAGATATGATGCTAAATGGTGGAAATAGGCATATGAGAATGATATATTAGTTGATTGGGTTGAAATAAGGCATATGAACATTTGTTTTAGGTGTTGTGAATTGGTGCGTATGGACCTTATAGAAACAACAAGTCATGTCATGATGAGGAATGGACAATGAGTGGTATCGTGACTTGGAACTGCCGAAGTCGCAACATCAACCTGGTAGTTTTGAAGCTTTACATTTTAATCCTTATTCGATCTCGGGTTATCTAAAGAGCTTTTGTAAGCTTGTATAAGGCTTGAATATGATTGTAAATCATGTTCTGATTGTGTAATGTACTTAATAGCATGTAGGCGTTGTTAGATTTGAATTGTAATTGATCATAGTTGCTCCAACAACGAATGTGGCACCCTGTAGCTCGGACTTGATGATCAAACTTCTCCCTTGTTTTCTTCCTTTCCCTTCTTCTAATGTTAGCCATGACCAATTTTTGTGCCACAACTACTTGCTAGCACCGATGGTCCTTTCACTAAAATGAAGTTCTCCTCACCCTCTATTTATCTCTTGGTTTGGATTCTTGAGAAGTTAACTGAACAACCAGAAAAAAAAAGCATAGCTCAAACCTCTCATGGTTCTAATTGTCATTGTTCTCCATCTGATCAACATGGTTTCAAGGTATGTGTTCCTCTTTATTGGCGACCACCTTTTCATTGTTCAAATTGGTGAGTGAACCATCAAAGCTCTATCAGCTCAACAACTCAAAATGGGCTTCCTCTTCCTCTTTCTTTTTTTTATTCTTCTTTGACTTGTTAATTTTTTTTCATAGGTTCCTTTCCATTCCAAAACAAAGAACCCTAGTGTTTTTTCTTGTTTCTATTTATGGGTGTGTGAGTAGTGTTTGGTTTAGGGTCATGGTGAGGGTGATGGTAGAGATAATGGAGGCGGTAAGGGTTTAGTAATGAACGGTAAGAGTGGGTGTATTGTTGGGCCTTTGATGCCAGGTTAAAGATGTGAGCTGAGGGATGGTGTTGTCAAAAGGTTGTGAGGGGATGTCCAAGGGACCAAATTGTGACATTTGTAAGTTAATGGTTTTTTTTGTAAATTTCAATTTTTTATCTTTTAAAATGATTTTGGCTTTTTTGTATTTTTCTTAAAATTTCTATTTTTTATTTTTTAATTAAAAATATTTTAAAATTAAAATTTTTTAAAATTATATAAATCTAACATTAATGGGCCAAAACCTAAAATATTTTGCATTAAAAATAAAAGGAATATGATCGAAATAAAGAAAATGTGTCTAAATTCAATCAAAGCACTCAAATTAATTGGTCCAAATCAACAATTATTTATCATTTAAAATTTTATTGCATTTGAAATTATGAATTTAATATTTAACTTAGTGTCTACAATATTATTTGTGATAATTTCTAAAATTAATAACAATAATGTAAATGATTTAGTGACAAAATTGGTTGTCATCAACTACCAATTATAAGGTGACGTTATGTATTAATGTCATTTATGCTATTATTTAATCATACTACGTGACGATATAGTATGTCAATAACAATGTGACTATATATCTTTCATTACTTATATTTTGGATATTATACCATTATTGGTGATGGTTCAACTAATAAATGATGAATACATATATCATTTGGTGACTAAACTATCATCATTAATGTTATTATTTTATTATAGTAGGTGACAATATAGTACGCCATTGGCATTCTTATGATATCATTTTCTTCACCTATACGTCAAATGTTATTTCATTATTGGTGACAATATAAATGATTAATTACAAATTTTATATGATTATATGATGCAATTAATTGTCATCGAATATTAGATTTGTTCTAAAAAGTACAAGTATATAAAGGTCATCACTATACTAAGGGCACTAGATCCCAACATATTGTCATCATCATCACGTTTCTTTATGTTAGCTTTTCATTTCTTACAATTGCATTCATCACACGGACTAGAATGCACATTATAAAGAAGAAAACATAGATACACATAATAGAATAATACTACAATAATAAATGTTCAATCATCAATTTATGTTATAAAATCATAAACCTCACAAGAAAATTCAAGGTAAGATTATTTCCCACCATATCTAACACATCTTCACAAGGGTAAAATGGTGGAGTAATTTTGAATGTTGATTATTAAGAAATAAGGGTTAGAAAAATCAAGTAATAAAGAAATTGAAGGAAAAAACAAAAAAGAGAGAGATGAAAGAAATGTGATGATAGAAATAGTCATCGTGCATAATCTCTTTATCACCAAGTTTAAGTTGCTTTAGCACTAAGTTTGAAATATAGTCGTTTATCAATTTTAGTCAAATTTTTGAAACATTAAAATCCATCCCAAAATATAAAAAGTTATAGAAAATGCATGTAAATAATGCGTGGTTATAAAGGATTTGTGTTGCTCATATAAAATGTAAATCCACTTACAAAATGAAAACTAAAAACTCATCTAAAATATATAATACGAATCGGCTTTTATATCATAATCATCGTCGTCATCATCATCATGTTTCTTTGTGTTACATTTTTATTTCTTACAGTTGTACTCATCATACAAATTAGAATGCATATTATGAAGAAGAAAAGTAGATAAAGATAATAGAAGAATACTGCAATAATAAATGTTAAATCATCAATTTATGTTATACGGTCATAAACCTCACAAGAAAAATCAAGGTAAAGACTTATTCCTCACCATATCTAATACATATTTATGAAGGCAAAATGGTAGAGTTATTTTTATTGTTGGTTGTAATAAAAGGTTAGAAAGATCTATTAATCAAGAAATCGAAGGAAAATAGCCACAAACAATAGAAACGAAAGAAATGTGATAATACAAATATAGTTGTGCACAATAAGTGTCTTTGTAACAGCCTGTTTTTAGTGAAATCAGAACAGTGGTTTCGAGACCATAAATCCAAAGTCAAAAAATTTATTTTATTATTATTTTATTGCCTACAGCATGAATGAAATACCATATAAAAATTTTGCTAAGAAATTTTACTGTTTACATGCTTAAATTGATAAGGACTAAATCGCGTAAAGTGTAAAAGTTGAGTTCTAATAGCTAAAGGTATTAAATAGCTATAGAACTATAAAGTGGAGGTCCTTATATGGTAATTAGACCATTAGAGTTGATAGTGGATTTTAATGGTTTGGCATTATTGAAATTTGAATGAATTATTAAGGTTAATTTTGGAAATTAGTAATTAAAGTTATAATTAATTAATAAAACAAACTATTATCGTCCATTATCATTATCTTCCACCGAATTTGAAGAGAAAACCAAGACATGGAAGCTTGAAGTTTTGGCAAGCTTATTTTGCTCAATTAGGTAAGCATTTTTGTCCCGTTTTTGATGATTTTTATGTTTCCGGGATCGTTGTAGCTTAATCTAGCTAGCCTAGGGACTAATAAACTATTAGGGTTTTACAATTGATGAATATATTTGAGTTTTGAATTTTGATGATAGAAAATGAATGGTTGTTGTTAGATAAACAACTTTTGTAAATGGATTTTTGGTGAAATTATTAAACAGGGACTAAATTGAAAAATAGAAAATATTACGTAGTGAAATTATGAAAAAAAGAAATATTGGGCTTGCTAGGGACCTAATTGATATTCGACCATAGTGGGTCATGGTAGAATTTCATGAATTTCTATTTTTACGAGCTAGGGATTAAATTGCAAAGAATTAAAAGTATAGTGGAAAAATGATAATTTTGACAAAAAATATGTGTTGGATTGAATTGAATGAAAAATATATTGAATTGAGTTAAATTTATCCGTATAGATCGAGTTAGACCTCATACGAAGTTAGATCGGGAAAGTCTCGGATTAATCACCTTCCTATCTACGTATACTCGTCGAGGTAAGTTCGTGTAATTAAATTATGTTTATATATTTTAAATTGAAATATATGCATGTTATGAATTGTTAGACATAATTACTGATTTGCATATCCAATGACTTACGACGATTACCGAGCCCCGTTTGAACCATAGGAATCCGTAGGATACAAATGACATGTCATTAGGGTTACCGATTTATAGCTCATGAGAGCATACCGATTTATAGCTCATGAGAGCATACCGATCTTCAGCTAAAATGAGCATACCGATTCACAGCTTGTATGAGCATACATGTACATGAATTGACGAATTACTGTTATATGAGCTATCACACTATACGTGAGCTATCCCGGGTATCTAATGGTACTTTAAACGGTTCAATGGGTAAGATTTTGTAACACCCAAAACCCAGCCTAGACGTTATGGCCGTATATGGTGTGTCATATTGAAGTGTCCCTCAAAATTTAGACTTGTTGATGGAACTCGTTTCTTAAGTTTGGAAACCTCTTTAGAAATGTTTAACGGAACACTTAACCAAATGTTTGTCTTATTAACTGCTATTATTATATTAAGTTGATTTAAAACGTTGAAGCATTTGAAAACTCTAACGTTTAAAGTTCGTGTATTTGAAAACCGTAATTATTTTGGAAATTCGTTTTCACCTAACTAGCAGTATAAAATATGTAAGAAAAGGCCAATTAAAATTAAAAACCAAATTAATGGCCTTATTACAAAACAAAACCAAACTTATAATTTAAAGCAAAATAAAAGCAAATGTAACAGCAGCAGTAGTGTGGCGACCTCCAAGTCCCTCGTAGCACTGAATCGTCTATGGCTGAGGATTACCTGCACAGTTAAGAGGAGAGGGTGTGTTTAGGAAACTCAGTGTGTAATCCCCTATCAATCAAACAGTAAACAACATACAGTAGCAGTCTGGGCCTGGGCCCTATTTAGTGACAGTACAATGAGGGCCTTAGCCCAATTCAGTAGCACTGTGGGCCTTAACCCAATACAGTGTCATTATAGTACAGAAAATGCAACCCATCCCAATCCAGCCAACACACCATGTGGGGATAAAATCGACCCACCCAGCCAACACACTAATATCGTAGTAAAACTACCAAAAATGGAATCGTAGCAAATCTGCCAGTAACAGTATACGTGGCAAAGCCACCAGTAGGTCCACAGTCATCTTGGGCAACTCGTGCGACCTTATCAGTACAGTACACTTCCTCCAAATATAACAACCCAACCCCAAGCTATGTCGTGACATAATATCATACGTGTATGCAAAATGTCATGCTCAATCGTAATCATATATATCATAAGGCCATAACAGTCATTTCATCTCCTAGGGGTATAAAGATCATTTTACCCTTAGGGGATATTTCGATAATTTTACCCTTTGAGGGTATTTCGGTAATTTTACCCTTTGAGGGTATTTCGATAATTTTACCCTTCGAGGGTATTTCGATAATTTAACCCTTCGAGCGTATTTTAGTAATTTTACCCTTCGAGGGTATTTCGATAAATTCACCCTTCGAGGGTATTTCGGTAATTTTACCCTTCGAGGGTATTTCAGTAATTTTACCCTTCAAGGGTATTTCGATAATTTTACTCATGAATCGCAGGTTGGGCTTGCCACTCGAGCGATCGCACGCCCGTGTGGTCTCAAATGCCGTGTTAACGGCTTTTCAACTTTTCGCTGATCTACGGTTGCGTGGGTGATTACACACCTGATTACGAGAAACGCGCAAGCCTCCACGCACACCAACCTAGATTTAATCAAATCACAAGTCAGCATTTAAAGCAAGACACCCTCTTAATAACACTTAAACCACACACCATCCTTACCTTGCTTGATAGAGGGTGACTTAACTCCCTTAAGACTCCCAACCAAAAATGGTCACCCACTTAACGATTACCTGTACCACAACACAGATCTTCATAAACTAACTAGGCCAAAATAGTGGCCAAGAGGAGTATTCAATTTTAATGAGAAAGAAAGAAAGAGAACCGATTTTATACAAAAAGTGAAGAGTATTCAAACTTTATCGATAACCAGGAATACTTGCAGCATCGAGACAGTAAAAATAGTGAGGAGAAGGTCGGCGCAAAGGAATAGAGCAAAAGGTGATAATCGGCTAAACCACACTCCAAATAGAGAGCTCGCTCTCAGTCAAAAAGAGAAGAAAATAATAAAAGGTAAAATAAAATCAGAACAGAAAGAAAGAGAGGGATAACCTGTCAAAAAAAAGTGGAGGAGAGATGGGAAGGGAAAAGAGAAAAGGAGGATTTAGCCGCAAGATGAGAGGGGAGAAGAGAGGAATATTCAGTAAGTAGAGAGAAAAGGGAAAAAGAACACGAAATAGAAAAAGTGAAAAAAACCCGTGAAGAAACTTGCCACAATTCAACACCAAAAGCCAATAGCTGCCAAACGAAACTGACAAAACCAAGACAAGCAGAAAAAGAATCAACACAAAAATCGATTACCCAAAAATGCCTAAGCCAAATTCAGCACGACCTAACACCAGCCGAATTTCCCAAGCTGAAAACTCCCCAAACGACACAACACTCCCCCTTCTCAAATTCCTTGATTTTCTCCTAAAAACTCTCCCCTTATCCTCCTTGATTCACTCCACCTATTTTTCCTCTACTCCCTCTATGACCAGTTCAAACTCCATTTAGCAGTGTTCTAGTCCAACTCCACCACCTACCCACTTCAAGCAGCAAAATAAATACTCCCATGCGCAACCCAAGACTTGAACCTCTGACCTCACAGTTACACCACACGCCACCTTGCCACTAGACCACAAGCTATTTTTGTGCCATAAAACCAACACTAACATTTATAAGGCCTATATGCCTATGTCCAGATTCATTTAAGGGAAAAAGTAAAAATTCTGTCAAGGCCAAGACTTGAACCCAGGCTCCTCAAACACTCCCAAACACACCCAAATTACTTAACCACTGAAGCAAACAAGTAGTTGTGACAAATCATGCAAAACTTAAAGACTTGAATTTTAGGGCGTTACAACTCTACCCCCCTTAACAAAATTTTGGACTTGAAATTTTCCTGGTCAGAATAGGTGAGGGTATTGTTGTCGTATCGCCTCTTTGGGTTCCCACGTGGCTTCTTCTGAGCTGTGATTACGCCAAAGCACCTTGACTAGAGGAATAGATTTCTTCCTCAGTACCTTAACCTCACTGTCCAAAATCTACACTAGTTCCTCCTCGAATGTCAGATCTGACCTAACCTCAATCTCCTCGACTAGTACAATATGTGAGGGATCAGAATGATAACACCTTAGCATGGAGACATGGAACACATCATGAATCCGATCCAATTCTGGAGGCAACTCAAGCTGATATACAACCGGTCCCACACGCTTCAGTATACGGTAAGACCCAATGAACCTAGGGCTAAGCTTACCCTTCCTGCCAAACCTCAGTATCTTTTTCCAAGGAGAGACCTTAAGAAAAACGTAGTCTCCCACAGAATACTCAATCTCTTGGTGTTTAAGATCCGCGTAAGACTTCTGCCTACTAGATGCTTCCTTCAATCGGTCTCGAATCAATTTTACCTTCTCTTCGGTATCAGAAACCAACTCTGGCCCTAGAACTCGCCGCCCGTCCAACTCAGTCCAACAGGTGGGAGTATGACACCTATGACCATATAACGCATTGTACGGTGACATTTGAATATTGGATTGGTAGCTATTATTATACACAAAATCTACTAGCGACAAATAATCTTCCCAGTTGCCTCAAAAATCTATTACACAACACCTTAACATATCCTCTAGTATTTGAATCACCCTATCAGATTGACCATCTATGTGGGGATGAAATGAAATACTAAAGTCCAATCTAGAACCCAAAGCCTCGTGTAATTTCTTCTAAAATCGAGACGTAAAGTGACGATCTCTATCTGATATAATAGAAACCGGTACCCTATGCAGTCTTACAATCTCAGCCACATACAGTTTAGCCAACTTCTGCAAAGAGTAATCAGCACGAACTGGTATGAAGTGGGCAGATTTAGTCAATCGATCTACAATAACCCATACTGAATCCTTCTTAGTAGGCGTTAAGGGCAGCCCACTAACAAAATCCATGGTTACTCTCTCCCATTTCCAAAGTGGAATCTTAACTGGCTGTAGTAACCCTGAAGGTAACTGATGTTCAGCCTTCACTTGCTGACAAGTTAAACACTTACCCACAAAATCAGTTATTTCACGTTTCAGTCCTGGCCACTAGTACAACTCACGAAGATCTCGATACATTTTATTCCCGTTTGGATGCATAGCATAAGAACTACTATGCACCTATCGCAGTATAGACTGCCTCAAATCATTATCTCTCAATACACAGACTCTCCCACGGAAGCACAGTACTCCTTCACTATTTAACCCAAAATCTGAAGTTTCCCCATTCTCAACCTGACAGAAAAAAGGAACCAGTGACTCATCCAATAATTATTTACCCTTAATCTGTTCAGTCCACGTCGGTTTAACTTGCAACTCAGCCAACAAGCTACCATCATCAAACAGGCTGAGACGAGCAAACATCGCTCTCAAATCAGATACAGCCCTATGGCTCAATGTGTCGACTACCACGTTAGCCTTACCAGGATGGTATTCAATCGAGCAACTATAGTCCTTAAGCAACTCTGTCCATCTTCGCTGCCTAAGAGTCAACTTCTTCTGAGTGAGGAGGTACTTAAGACTCTTGTGATCTGTGTAGACAGTACACTTCTCACCGTAGAGATAGTGCCTCTAAATTTTTAACGCGAATACCACCGCAGCTAACTCCAAGTCATGAGTAGGGTAATTCACCTCGTGAAGCTTAAGCTGACGAGACGCATAAGCAATCACCTTACCCTCCTGCATCAGCACACAACCCAAACCAATGTGTGATGCATCACTATAGATAATGAATTCCTTCCCAGACTCTAGCTGTATTAAGACGGGGGCCTTAGTCAGAACTTTCTTCAATTTCTCAAAACTTTCTTGCTGCTTATCAGTCCAGTTAAACGGTACCCCTTTACGCAACAACTTAGTTAGAAGGGCAGTAAGTAAGGAAAACCCCTCAACAAAACGTCTGTAATACCCTGCCAGACCCTGAAAGCTTTGACTTTCAGATACGGTCTTAGGTGGTTTCCAATCTAGTATGGCTTCAATTTTTTGAGGATCAACCCTAATCCCCTTTGCAGATACCACGTGACCCAGAAATGTCACTTCTCGCAACCAGAATTCACACTTGTTGAACTTAGCGTACAATTGTTTCTCCCTTAAAATCTGCAGAACAATTCAGAGATGTGCATCATGATCATCTTTGGTTCTCAAATACACCAAGATATCGTCTATAAATACCACCACGAACCGATCCATGTAGGGCTGGAATACTTGGTTCATCAGGTCTATGAAGGCTGCTGGTGCATTCGTTAACCCAAACGACATCACTAGGAACTCGTAATGACCATAACGAGTCCTAAACCCAGTCTTATACACATCAGCAACCTTAACTCTCAACTGATGGTACCTAGAACGAAGATCTATTTTAGAGAAAATCGAAGCTCTTTGCAACTGATCAAATAAATCATCTATCCTCGGCAAAGGATACTTATTCTTGATAGTTAGTTTATTCAATTGTCGATAGTCGATACACATGCACATGGTCCTATCCTTTTTCTTTACGAACAACATTGGTGCTCCCCACGGGGGCACACTAGGTTGAATGAATCCTCGATCCAACAGTTCTTGGATTTGAGCTTTTAACTCCACCAGCTCCTTCGGTGCCATCCTAGAAAGGGCCATTGACACTGGAGCTGTTCCTGGCAGGAGCTCAATTCCAAATTCAACCTCATGGCTCGAAGGCAACCTAGGGAGCTCATCAGAAAAAAATCAAAAAAATCCTTAACAGTTTTGACATCCCCAACAATAAGACCCTCAAAAATAGATGCACCAATATAAGCTACAAACGCTTCACAACCCTTGTGAACCAGTTTTTCGGCCCTTAAAGTAGAGATCACATTAGACAGAAAATCTCTTCGCTCCCCAATCACAACCACCTTCACATCCTCAGTAGTCTTTAATACCATATGCTTAGCAGCACAATCCAAACTTGCACGGTGTTTACCAACCAATTCATCCCCAAGATTAGGTCGAATTCACGAAATGATAGCTCTATCAAATCTACTAGAAATATAACTCCTTGAACCTCTAGGGGCACATATCTGAACAGCTTGTCTACCCTTACCGATTGCCCCAGTGGACTCAACACCATCATCTTGTTAACAGTACTCTCACACATGATACCCCAAGGTTCCAGACACAGTGCATGCAATGTATGAATATGTAGACCCTATAATAATTAAAGCAGTGTAAGGTACATTATGAATTAGGAACGTACCGCTTATAACATCTGAAGCTTCACCATCCTCACGGCGATGAGCAGCATAGACCAGTGTTGGTTGTCTTGCGTCACTGTTACCAACACCTTTGCCAAATGTTCCACGACCTCGTTTTACTCCATTACCACCTCTAACCTGCCCATAGCCTTTCGGTGGCTACTAACCACCTCTAACTGGCTGAACAAAACCCTTACTTGCAGCTTACATCTAAGTAGGCCATTGAGGACAATCCTTAACTTGATGCTTCTTAGACCCACATCTGAAACATGACCTAATCTTCTTCCAACACTCACCTAGATGATATCTCTCACAATCAACACAAGGCTGAGGTCTTGCACCAGAAACCCCAGCTCGGACTAGACCATCAAGAACTTGAGGGCTTTGAATCCATCTTAAACCTACCCCTATCTTTCTCATGATTCTGGTGCTCAGAGCGCTTCACATCCTCGGTGATTTTCGCCTTTTCAACTAGGGTAGCAAAATCTCGCCCCTCTACGGAGCTATCAAGACACGCAATTCATCCGAGAGTCCATCTTTAAATTGCACACAACGTTCATATTCAGTCGCCACTATCCCACGAGCATAGTGACTCAGTCGCAGGAACTCTGCCTCATATTCAACCACAGTTTTATTCCCCTGAACCAAACTCAAGAATTCTTTTCCTCGGGCATCCACATAACTTGCACCCACATACTTTCCTTAAAATGCCAACTTAAAGAAATCCCACGTTAACCGATCGGCCTGAGTACCTTCTCTCACAGTAAGCCGCCACTGATAGGCTTCATCTCGTAGCAAAGACATTGTACCTTTTAGCTTTTGCTCAGAAGTGCAGTCGAGATCATCCATATTATTTCCGTGGCTTCCAACCAGTATTCAACCACATTAAGGGCTACTCCGAAAATAGCCTTAAAAATTTCTGCTCTATTCGACTGGAGTCCTTCCGAAATTGACCCATGGCCCACAGCACCTGTACTGGTCCCTACGAACCTTTCCAGAATGTGGAGTATAGCTTGAGATAGTGCATCATCCCC
Source organism: Gossypium raimondii (assembly GCF_025698545.1). Classification (NCBI taxonomy): domain Eukaryota; kingdom Viridiplantae; phylum Streptophyta; class Magnoliopsida; order Malvales; family Malvaceae; genus Gossypium; species Gossypium raimondii. The sequence continues at coordinate 22,693,408 of NC_068565.1, forward strand.
AGTCGCTAGATCAACTGATCCCGTCTTAGTCATCGGTGAAGCCGGTGCTTCCCTAGCCCCAACATTAGGCATGTAGCCCGACACTGAAGACCCAACCTTAGCACTCCCTCGGCCTTTACCACGGCCTCGTGTACCTCTTTTGCGAGTACCTCTAGTGTTCATATCGAATAACGTATAATCTGTTTACGAATTTTTATGCATTAGTTCACGATTCTAGTAATCATTAACAGATGTCTTATGAAAAAGCAGTAATCAGAGTTTGTTTTAGCAATTCAAGAGTCTCGCTACAGTTTCCAGTTTTCCTACAGTCTCAATTTTCTCTAATCTAAGAGTTTCAGTGCAGTCCCACTATCTATAGTTATCTCTCAATATATTTCAGTTTCAGCAGTCTACAGTATAAAGAAACTTAGAGATTCGGCGCTGGAGACTTAGTGTGCCACATTTGTAAGCTTCAAAAATAATTCAAAATAGTTTTCCATAAATTCTAATATATATATTTTTTCGAAACCCATCCCACAGCTGAGTTTTGCAACTTGGCTATGATACCACTAAATGTAACACTCCAAACCCAGCCTAGACGTTATGGCCGTATCTGGTGTGTCACATTGAAGTGTCTCTCAAAATTTAGACTTGTTGATAAAACTTGTTTCTTAAGTTTGGAAACCTTTTCAATAATGTTTAACGGAACACTTAACCAAATGTTTGCCTTATTAACTGCTATTATTATATTAAGTTGATTTAAAACGTTGAAGCATTTGAAAACTTTAACATTTAAAGTTTGTGTCTTTAAAAACCGTAATTATTTTGGAAATTCGTTTTCACCTAACTAGCAGTATAAAATATGTAAGCAAAGGCCAATTAAAATTAAAAACCAAATTAAAGGCCTTATTACAAAACAAAACCCAACTTATAATTTAAAGCAAAATAAAAACAAATGTAACAGCAGCAATAGTGTGGCGACCTCCAAGTCCCTCGCAGCACTGAATCGTCTATGGCTGAGGATTACCTGCACAGTTAAGAGGAGAGGGTGTGTTTACGAAACTCAGTGTGTAATCCCCTATCAATCAAACAGTAAACAACATACAGTAGCAGTCTGGGCCTGGGCCGTATTTAGTGACAGTACAATGAGGGCCTTAGCCCAATTCAGTAGCACTGTGGGCCTTAACCCAATACAGTATCATTACAGTACAGAAAATGCAACCCATCCCAATCCAACCAACACACCACTCCGTACCACCAACACACCATGTGGGGATAAAATCGACCCACCCAGCCAACACACTAATATCGCAGTAAAACTACCAAAAATAGAATCGTAGCAAAGCTGCCAGTAATAGTATACGTGGCAAAGCCACCAGTAGGTCCACAGTCATCTTGGGCAACCCGTACGACCTTATCAGTCTAGTAAACTTCCTCCAAATATAACAACCCAACCCCAAGCAATATGTCGTGACATAATATCATACGTGTATGCAAAATGTCATGCTCAATCGTAATCATACATATCATAAGGCCATAACAGTGATTTTATCTCCTAGGGGTATAAAGATCATTTTACCCTTCGAGGGTATTCTAGTAATTTTACCCTTTGAGGGTATTTCGGTAATTTTACCCTTTGAGGGTATTTCGATATTTTTACCCTTCGAGGGTATTTGGACAAATTTACTCTTTGAGGGTATTTCGGTAATTTTACTCATGAATAGCAGGTTGGGCTTGCCACTCGAGTTATCACATGTCCGTGTGGTCTCAAATGACGTGTTAACGGCTTTTCAGCTTTATGCCGATCTACGGTTGCAGTGGGTGATTACACACGTGATTACGAGAAACAGGCAAGCCTCCACGCCCACTAACGTAGATTTAATCAAATCACAAGTCAGCATTTAAAGCAAGACACCCTCCTAATAACACTTAAACCACACACCATCCTTACCTCGCTTGATAGAGGGTGACTTAACTCCCTCAAGACTCCCAACCAAAAATGGTCACCCACTTAACGATTACCTGTACCACAACACAGATCTTCATAAACTAACTAGGCCAAAATAGTGGCCAAGAGGAGTATTCGATTTTAATGAGAAAGAAACAAAGAGAACCAATTTTAAACAAAAAGTGAAGAGTATTCAAACTTTATCAATAACCAGGAATACTTGCAGCATCGGGATAGTAAAAATAGTGAGGAGAAGATCAGCGCAAAGGAATAGAGCAAAAGTTGATAATCGGCTAAACCACACTCCAAATAGAGAGATCGCTCTCAGTCAAAGAGAGAAGAAAATAATGAAAGGTAAAATAAAATCATAATAGAAAGAAAGAGAGGGATAACCTATCAAAGTAAATAAAGAGGTGAGGTCAGAGATTCGGCCAAGGGAGAGATGGAATGGGAAAAGAGAAAAAAAGGATTTAGCAGCAAGATAAGAGGGGAGAAGAGATGGATATTTGGTAAGTAGAGAGAAAAGAGAAAAAGAACACGAAATAGAGAATGTGAACAAAACCCGTGAAGAAACTTGCCACAATTCAACACCAAAAGCCAATAGCTGCCAAACGAAACTGACAAAACCAAGACAAGCAGAAAAAGAATCAACACAAAAATGCCTAAACCAAATTCGGGACAACCTAAACCTAGCCGAATTTCCCAAGCTGAAAACTCCCCAAACGGCACAACACTCCCCATTCTCAAATTCCTTGATTTTCTCCTAAAAACTCTCCCCTTATCCTTCCTTGATTCACTCCACCTATTTCTCCTCTACTCCTTCTATGACCAGTTCAAACTCCATTTAGCAGTGTTCTAGTGCAACTCCACCACCTACCCACCTCAAGCAGCAAAATAAATACTCCAATGTGCAACTCAGGACTTAAATCTCTGACCTCATAGTTACATTACACACCACCTTGCCACTAGACCACAAGCTATTTTTGTGCCATAAAACCAACACTAATATTTATAAGGCCTATATTCCTATGTCCAGATTCATTTAAGGGAAAAAGAAAAAAATTTTCCAAGGCCAAGACTTGAACTCAGGCTCCTCAAACACTCCCAAACACACCCAAATTACTTAACCACTGAAGCAAACAAGTAGTTGTGACAAATCATGCAAAAATTAAAGACTTGAATTTTAGGGCGTTACATATTTTGTTACGAAACGATATGAGTTCGATACGAACTATTACAAGTATTTACATGAAATACATAGAAATAATGTTACATGATATATAGATATATGAAATGGATTATACTTGTATATGGAATTTGATAAATTGTTGTGTTCATCCAAGATTATTGACTTGTATAAATGTGTTTAAATGGTTAACATGGCTGGTGAATATGTGCTTAGGCATTTGGACAAATTGTGTTGGGATATGATTTTTTTGCTTACCTAATATGTGACTAAATGGTAAGTTATATTCTATGTTATATGAACTGACTAAGCTTAAATGCTTAGGTGATCATTTGACCAAAATGAGTTTATGATTATACATGTTTATATATTATCATTTGAGGTGTTGCATATTGGTTGTATGTGATTATACTATATGAATGAAGATGGAATATGCATGATTTTGGTACTTTGTAATGGCTTGTGTATATGTGCATTGGTGATTGTAGGTACATGTCAATTTGGGTGAGAAAAGTGGCTTGAAAAAAGTATATTTTTGTCTACACGGGTGTATGTCTCACACACGGCCGGATGGCATGGCCGTGTGTCACTTGTATCTTTCAAAGGGTTGCAAGTTAGGCTGTTACGTGTCCTAGTACACGGTCTGGCACACGGTCATGTAAGGTTATTTCAAATGGTACACGGCTTGGCACACGGGCGTGTGGCCCAAGTCAATAAGTTACACGGGCACAGACATAGGCTAGAACATGGCCATGTGTCCTTATTTCGATTACCCACACGGTCTAAGGCATGGGCATGTCTCTTGGCCGTGTGAGTCACACGGCCGTGTGACTCCTGTAGTATTGAAAATTTTTACTATTTTCTAAAAAATTCTTTATGTTTTCAGTTTAGTCCCAACTTATTTCTAACATGTATTTAGGGCCTTGAAGGCTCGTTTAAGGGGCAATATTTATGATTTAACTTAGTTTTAATACACTTATTGATATGTTATGAAATGTTTGAATTTTTTTTTCCGTTTGAATTGTAAACTCTGGTAATGCTCTGTAACCCTATTCCAGCAATGGATATGAGTTAAGGGTGTTACATTTATTGGTATCAGAGTTACGGTTTAGTCAATTCTCGTACTGATCGTAGCATGTATGAGTCTAGCTATACATGCCAGTATATAACCTGCGATAGTGTGATATCTCCTGATTGTTTTAAAACATGTTTTCATATAGCAATTACACCCAACTGAGTTGAATCTGATGAAGTAGAGAGTAACGCTTAAGCCTCCGTTCACAGAGTTGCATCGAGCGGTTTAAGGCCCGTATCTTAGGGCCGAGGAGGAGAGGCTCAAAAAGCCTTCTTCCAAATGATGAATAAATGGTTTACCGAGTTTGTACGGACGAACCCGACTGCTGAACAACCTCTAGCCCCTCCTGCTCCCTAACTGGTTCCTGTTATTTCTCAAGGTTTAGAACCAATCCGAGTTAGTAAGCCACCTGTTGATAAGATACGATATTACGGGGTTGTAGAATTCTGAGCTACCGCTGAAGATGATCCTGAGAGAGCTGAATTCTGGTTAGAGAATATAATCAGGGTTTTTGATGAGCTATCTTGTTCATCAGCCAAGTGTGTTAAATACACGGTGTCGTTATTGAAAGATTCGACTTACCAGTGGTGGAACATGTTAATTTTTGTTGTGCTAAAAGGGTAAATCACTTGGGAATTCTTCCAAACCGAGTTCCAAAAGAAATATATTAGTTAGAGGTTTCTGGATCAGAAACGTAAATAATTTCTTGAGCTTAAATAGGACCGTATGACTGTGTTTGAGTACGAGCAGGAATTTTTCAGATTGAACAAATATGCCTGGAAGTGTATTCTGATTGAGACTGCTATGTGTAAGAGGTTTGAAAAAGGGCTGAGTGAGGACATAAAACTTCTCGTTGGAATTCTTAAGCTAAAAGAATTTAGTGTGCTAGTTGAAAGAGCACATAAGGCCGAAGAACTGAGTAAAGAGAAAAGACACGTTGATTTTGAAGCTAGAGACTCAAGAAAAAGATCGGCTGGGAAGTCATATTAGTCAGCATCAAAGAAATAAAAAGAACATCACAATCGTTCTATAGCTTCTCTAGGATATTCTAGTAGAGACAGAGGTACCCAACGCTCTAGTCCAAAACCACAAGCTATATCTGTAGCAAGTGTGGGTAGTGTCAGAGATGTATGGCCTGAATGCAAGCACTGTAAGAAACCACATTATGGCGAGTGTCAATTAAAGAACGGAGCGTGTTTCAAGTGTGGTTCTTTAGACCATTATCTTAGAGATTGCCCAGAGAAATCTAAGAAAGAGAAAGCTCAGACCACGAGTGTAACAACCCAATTTTTAGTGGTGTCGAAAATAGTGTTTCGAGGCCACCAAATCTGACAAGTAAGTTCGTAAATATTTTTATTTAATATAATATTTTTATTTAATATTTACGAGTCAAACATGGTTTTAAAAAGGTTTTTGAATTAGTAATTTGTGTTTTATAATGATTTATTAGGTCAAGTGGTTTTAAAAAGTAAGGTATCGGGACCTCATTTCTATAAACCGAGTCTTAGATATTTTTATAAATATTTACGAGTGTCATTAAGGTAGTATTAATGTTTCGTTGAAAACTTTTAACATTTCGATAGTTAATTAATTAAAAGAACTAAATTGCAAAAGGTGCAAAACTTGCTAATTAAAATATTTAAGTGATTAAATGGCTTGATTAATAAATAAGGGAGGACTTAAGGAATAAATAAACCTAAATCTAAAGGATGAGGTGGCATAAGAGAAAAGAATAATAGAATATGCCATTCAATGGCAAAATTGTAATTTTAGTGAAATTAAAAATAAAACAAATTGAATTTAAAGGTTTCTAGACATTTTATTCATCTTATTTCGGTTCAAAACAAACTTATGAGAGAGCTTAAGTTGGTTCTTCATATTTTGCTTCATGTGAGTTCAATTCTTACCCATTTTTGTAATTTTTATGTTTTTGAGATTGTTACAACTAGGTCCAACTAAACCTTACCTTAGTTTTTGATTTTATTAAAAATTTTGGAAGTTTCTATTGATGAATCTATGTGATTTTAGTTATTAAATGATGAATTAAAATTTTATTAATATTTAAAAGTATTTTGTTAAGGAATTTTGATGAAATTATCAATTAGGGACTAAATTGAAAAGATGAAAATTTATGGAAAAATTCTAAATTTTGTGAAATACATTGGTTGCTATTGATATGTATGAAAATTAGCTAGGCTTGAATAAGGATTAAATTGCGTGAATTTTATTTTTCGAGCCTAGGGACTAAATCGTAATTAATTAAAAAGTATAGGGGCAAAATAGTAATTTTTTGAAAGATGTGTGTTGGATTAAATTGAATATGAATTATATTAAATTGAGTTAAATTCATTTGTATAGATCCAGATTGACCTAATACGGAGTTAGATCGAGACAAAGAAAAATTATCAGTTTAGTAGCCTTCATATCTCCGACAACTTATCGAGGTAAGTTCGTGTAACTAAATTGTATATTTAAATTTTTTAAATTGAATATTGTTGTGTGTGATTTGTAATATTTCCATGTATAATTACCCTTCATATATCCGATAATTTCTGAGTCCCATTTGAACCTTAGAAATTTAAAGGATACAACTGACATGTCATTAGACTTCCTGATTTGGTTGTGATCCTGCATGTGTTGCGGACACACCACAGCTCTCTTGAGCTTCTCGATATTTGGCTCACAAGAGCTTCCCGATATACGGCTCACATGGGCTTCCAATTCTATGGCTCAAAAGAGCTTTCCGTTTACATGCTTGTATAAGCATACAAGTACATGAACTGACGGATTACAGATTTGTACACTTCGTGTGTACTACCCGTATCCAACGATATTTTAAATGGTTCAACGGGCAAATTTTTTATATGAAACAATATGAGTTCAAAATGAACGATTATGGATATATACTTAAAATACATGGAAAGAATATTACATGATATAATGAAATATGAGATGGATAATACATGTATGTGAATCATACCTAGTGATTATGTATATTCATGTGGAAAGTGTTACATGGCTAACATGTTAAGGATATATGTTTAGGCTTTTGGTTAAATTGGTTTGGTTATATTAGCATGCTTACCTTAAATGTGATTAAATGATAAGTTAATTTCTATGTTATATGAACTTACTAAGCATTAAATGCTTACTTTGTGTTATTTTCCATGTTTTATAGTAATTTAGAAGCTTATTTGGGTTGGAAATTGGTTGAATCAACTTCACACTATCCATCGGCCTTTTCGGTATATTTGGTAAATTAATTTTGGTTATAATGGCATGCATAGGTTAACTTGGCCATTGATGGCATATAAATGTTTTGATGGAACTAGCCATTTAAATGGCTTATGATGGATATATTCTGATGTGTATATATATATATATAAATGGCCTTACCATGTTTAATGTGTGTTTAAAATGGTTGATTGATGGTTAACTAATAGGTATATTGAAGGTTATTTTGAATTAGTACATTTGATAAAATATGCATATATGTATATTTGGTTAATTTGGTAAGTTTGGATACTTGGATATATGTGATGATATGTTATGTATAAAACTTGATTTTGGCTTGATTTGAATGTCTTGTTATGGTTTGTTGATGTCTAAAAATGTTGATTTAGGTTGATAACAAATTAGGTGAGAAATATGGCTAGGAAAATGACCTATTTTTATCCACATGCGCAGAGACACGGGCGTGTGTCTCAACCGTGTGTGACACACGGACATGTGTCCCCTGTATCTTAAATTGTACAAAACATAATGCTCACACGGCCTAGCACAAGGGCATGTGGCTTGGCCGTGTGACCCAAGTCAAAGTGCTCACAAGTTTTGGCACAGGCTGGGACACAGCCATGTGTCCCTATTTTGAATACCCACACGGCCTGACAACATAAGCGTGTGTCCCTTGCACCTTTGAAAAATTTCAATATTTTTCGAAAAAATTCTTTGAGTACCCGATCAAGTCCCGACTTGTTTCTAATGTGTCTTTCGAGCCTCAAGGGCTTACATAAGGGACAATATGATTGATTTTGATTGGTTTCTAATATAAATGCTAGATGATATGAAATGTCTGTTATTTAATCTGTAAATTCTGGTAATGCTTCGTAACCCTATTTCGGTAATGTATATTGGTTAGGAGTGTTACAACGAGGCTGAGCAATACTGTTGCGAGAGGTAGACTACCTTGTAATCCTAGAAATATGAGTGCTAGTCGTGGTGTTACTAAAGATTCTACTGTGAGATCCGAGGCACGAGCACCAGCTAGGGCTTATGTTATTCGCGCACGAGAGGATGCTTCTACGCTAGATGTTATTACCGATATTTTCTCTATTTTTGATACTGATATACTGCTTTGATTTATTCGAGATCCACTCATTCATATGTGTGCACAAATTTAGTGTCTAGTTAGAATTTACTTGTTGAGTCCATTGAATTTATGGTTAAAGTATCGAACCCCTTAAGTCGGTATGTGCTAGTTGATAAAGTCTGCAAGAATTGTCCTTTGATGACTCGAGGTTACAGTTTTTCGGCTGATTTAATGATGTTATCGTTTGATGAATTTAATTTAATTTTGGGCATGTATTGATTAACTTTACACGACGCTATTTTGAATTGTAGACGTAAGCTTATTATATTGAAATGTAAGAATGGTGAGATGCTTCGTACCGAATCAGATAGTCCGAGTGGGTTGCCTATGGTTATATCAGCCATGTCAGCAAAGAAATATGTGAGGAAAAGTTGTGATGCGTATCTTGCTTATGTTCTAGATTCTAAAATGTCTGAATCAAAGCTTGAAATAATACCAGTGGTTTGCAAGTATCCTGATGTATTTCCAGAAGAGTTACGTGGATTATTGTCGATCAGAGAGGTTGAGTTCGCTATTGAACTAATACCAGGGACATCACCGTTATTAATAGAATCTTACAGAATGGCTCCTACTGAGTTGAAAGAGTTGAAAGCACAACTGCAAGAGTTGATAGATAGGGGTCTTGCTTGACCCAGTTTTTCACCTTGAGGTGCACTGGTTCTGGTCATTAAGAAAAAGGACGGATCAATGAGATTGTGTATAGACTATTTTCAGCTCAATAAAGTTACAATCAAGAACAAATATCCACTGTCTCGTATTGACGATTTGTTCGATCAGTTGAAAAGTGTCACAGTATTCTCGAAGATTGATCTTCACTCTGGTTATTATCAGCTGCGAGTGAAAGATTCAGATGTGCTGAAAATTGTGTTTAGAATTAGGCACGAGCACTATGAATTTCTCGTGATGTTGTTTAGTTTAAGTAATGCACTTGCAGTATTTATGGATTTGATAAACAAAATTTTCAAACCATATTTAGATAGATTTTTTGTGGTATTTATTGATGATACTCTAATCTATTCTCGAGACGAGTCCGAGCATGCTGAACAATTGAAGATTGTGTTGCAAACTCTATGAGATAAACATTTGTTTGCTAAATTTAGCAAATGTGAGTTTTGGCTCTGAGAAGTTGGTTTTCTAGGACATATAGTATTGGTTGAAGGCATTAGAGTTGACCCGAGTAAAATTTCAACAGTTGTTGATTGGAAACAACTGAGAAACGTATTTAAAGTCAGAAGTTTTTTGGGATTGGTTGGTTATTACCGAAGGTTCATCAAAGGGTTTTCAATGATAGCTACATCGATGACATGATTATTAGAGAAAGATGTGAAATTTGAATGGTCTGAGAAATGTCAGCAAAGCTTCAATCAGTTGAAATCATTATTGACCGAGGCAACAATTTTGGTTCAGCCTGAATCGGGTAAAGAATTAATGATTTTCAGTGATGTATCTTTAAATGGTTTAGGTTGTGTTTTGATGCAGGAAGGCAAAGTAATAGCTTATGCTTCCAGATAGTTAAAGCAGCATGAAAAGAATTACCCGACACATGACCTAGAGTTGGCAGCTATCGTGTTTGCGTTAAAAATTTGGCGATAACATTTGTTCGGCAAAAAATGTCATTTATTTACCGATCATAAAAGTTTGAAGTATTTTATGTCGCATAAAGATTTGAACCTGAGATAGCGTAGATGGCTCAAACTATTTAAAGATTATGAGTTAATCATTGATTATCATCTGGGAAAAGTGAATGTAGTTGCTGGTGTTTTGAGTAGAAAGTCTTTATTTGCTCTGCGACCGATGAATACAAAACTGACATGTCTGAAGATGGTTCGATCTTAGTCGAGTTGAAAGCTAGACTGATGTTTTTACAGCAGATCTGTTAAGCTTAGAAATGTGATGGCAATTTGTTAGCTAAACATGCACAGTGTAAGTCAACTTCTGATTCAGAATTTTGGATAGGACCTAATGATTATTTATTATTCAGAGGTAGAGTTTATGTACTAAAAAATTTCGAGGTTATTCAAAGAATTTTGCGTGAATCTCATAATGGTAGCTTGTTTGTTCATCCGGGAAGTAATAAAATATATAGTGATTTGAGACAGATGTACTGGTGTTCGAGAATGAAATGTGAGATTTTTTATTTTGTATCAAGATGTTTGATATGTCAGCAAGTTAAAGCTGAACATCAAGTACCTTCAGGACTGTTACAGCCAGTAATGATACTAAAGTGGAAATGGGATAAAGTTACTATGGATTTCATATCGGGTTTACCCCTATCACTAAGAAAGAAAGATGTCATCTGGGTTATTGTTGACCGTTTGATGAAGTCTGCACATTTTATTCCAGTATGTACAGACTACTCCCTTGATAGATTAGCTAAGTACTACGTTTCAGAGATTATCAGATTACATGGAGTGCCAGTCTCTATTATTTTGGATAGAGATTCACGGTTTACATCACGATTCTGGAGAAAGTTACAGGAAGCTTTAGGTACACGGTTGCATTTTAGCACTGCATTTCACCCTCATACTGATGGTCAATCCGAGTGCGTGATTTAGATTCTTGAAGATCTGCTTCCTTGTTCCGTATTAGAGTTTGAAAGCAATTGGGAGAAATATCTACAGTTGGTTGAATTTGCGTACAATAATAGTTTTCAATCAATTATAAAGATGGCACTGTATGAGGCTCTGTATGGTCATAAGTGTCGAACTCCATTGTACTGGACTGAGCTCAATGAGAAAAAGATACACGGGGTTGATTTGATTCGAGAGACTGAAGAAAAAGTAAAAGTTATCCAAGATAGTTTGAAAGCAGTTGCAGATCGTCAGAAATCATATGCAGATCTTAAACGTAAAGATATAGATTTCCAAGTCGGTGACAGAGTATTCATGAAAATATCACCCTGGAAGAAAGTTCTTCGATTCGATCACAAAGGAAAGCTGAGTCCACAACTTATCGGGCCGTATGAGATTACTGAAAGAATCAGACATGTTGTATATCGATTAGCTTTACCGTTAAAACTAGAAAAGATTAAAAAACCTTTCACGTGTCTATGTTACGACGGTACCAATATTATCCTTCACATGTTATCCCCCAATGGATGTCGAGATTCAGTCTGATATGACATACAGTGAGGAACCAATCAGAATTCTGGCTCGAGAGATGAAACAATTAAGAAAGAAGAACATAGTTTTAGTAAAAGTTCTCTGGCAGCGACATGGAATAGAAGAATCCACCTGGGAACCCAAGAAAGCTATGAGAAAGCAATATCCGAATCTCTTTTCTAGTAAGATTTTCGGGGACGAAAATCCTTTTCAGGGGAGAGTTGTAACAACTCGTTTTCAGTAAAATCAGAACAGTGGTTTTGGGACCACAAATCTGAAGTCAAAAAATTTATTTTATTATTATTTTATTGCCTACAACATGAATGAAATACCGTATAAAAATTTCATTAAAAAAATTTACCGTTTACATGCTTAAATTAAAAAGGACTAAATTACTAAAAATGCAAAAGTTGAGTTCTAATAGCTAAAGGTATTAAATAGCTATAGAACTATAAAGTGGAGGTCCGTATATGGTAATTAGACCATTAGAGTTGATAGTGGATTTTATTGGTTTGGCATTATTGAAATTTGAATGAATTATTAAGGTTAATTTTGCAAATTAGTAATTAAAGTTATAATTAATTAATAAAACAAACTATTATCATCCATTGTCATCATCTTCCATTGAATTTGAAGAGAAAACCTAGACATGGAAGCTTGAAGTTTCGGAAAGCTTATTTTGCTCAATTAGGTATGCATTTTTGTCTCATTTTTGATGATTTCTATGTTTTCGGGATCGTTGTAGCTTAATTTAGCTAGCCTAGGGACTAATTTGTAGAATTGTTAAACTATTATGGTTTTACCATTGATGAATATATATGATTTTTGAAGTTTGATGGTAGAAAATGAATGGTTGTTGTTAGATAAACAACTTTTTTAAATGGATTTTTGGTGAAATTGTCAAATAGGGACTAAATTGAAAAATAAAAATATTACATGGTAAAATTGTGAAATTAATGACATATAGGGCATGCGAGGGACCTAATTGATATTCGGCCATAGTGGGTTACGGTGGAATTTCATGAATTTCCATTTTTACGAGCTAGGGATTAAATTGCAAAGAATTAAAAACATAGTGACAAAATAATAATTTTGCCAAAAATAGGTTTTGGATTGAATTGAATGAAAAATATATTGAATTGAGTTAAATTTATCCGTATAGATCCAATTAGACCTCGTACAGAGTTAGATTGGGGTAAGAGAAAGTCTTGGAGTAACTGTCTCCGTATCTAAATATACTTGTCGAGAAAAGTTCGTGTAATCAAATTGTGTTTATATGTTTTAAATTGTAATATATGTATATTATGAATTGTTATACATAATTACCAATTTTCATATCCAATGACGTACGACGATTATCAAGCCCCGTTTGAACCATAGGAATCCATAGAATACAAATGACATGTCATTAGGGTTACCGATTAATAGCTCATGAGAGCATACCAATTTATAGCTCGTGAGAGCATACCGATCTTCTAATCAAATGAATATACTGATTCACAGCTCGTATGAGTATACATGTACATGAATTGACAGATTACAAATATATGAGCTATCACACTATGTGTGAGCTATCCCGGTATCCAACAGTATTCTAGGCAGTTCAACAGGCAATATTTTGTTACGAAACGATATGAGTTCAATATGAACTATTACAGGTATATACATGAAATACATAGAAATGATGTTACATGATATATAGATATCTGAAATGGATGATACTTGTATATGGAATTTGATAAATTGCTGTGTTCATCCATGATTATTGACTTGTATATATGTGTTTACATGGCTAACATGGTTGGTGAATATGTGCTTAAGCATTTGGCCAAATTGTGTTGGGATATGATTTATTTACTTACCTAATATTTGACTAAATGGTAAGTTATATTCTGTTATACGGACTTACTGGGCTTAAATGCTTACTCTGTGTTATTTCTGTGTTTTATAGTGAGTCGGAAGCTTGTTCGCGTTGGAAGATGGTCAAAGCTATACCACACTATCCATCGGCTCTTTTGGTACATTTTGGATGTTTAATTTTGGTTATAATGGCATGTATAGATATTTTGGCTAATGTTGGCCTATGTGTTTAATTGTTGAAATGGTCATTTGGTTTGGCTTGAGTTGTCGTATTTTGGTGTTCTAATGAACTTAGTTTTGGCATGTAAATATTGTCCTTGAAATGGTTGATGATTTGCTTAATATGTTTAAAAGGTTAAATGGTAGTTGAATGTGCATATTTTATATGTTTATAACTTGATGTGAATTGGTACTTTGCTATGGAAGACATATATGTATATTAAGGCTAGTAATTGAGTAGTATATTTGGTATCATTTGGTAAGTTAATTCAATGGCTTCTATTGAGGCAAATCTAGTTGGAAATTAGTTGATCATTTGACCAAAATGAGTTTATGATTATACATGTTTATATATTGTCATTTGTGGTGCCTAAGGGCATATTGGTTGTATGTGATTATACCATATGAATGAAGAATGAGCGTGCATGATTTTGGTACTTTGTAATGGCTTTTGTATATGTGCATTGGTGATTGTAGGTACATGTTAATTTGGGTAAGAAAAGTGGCTTGAAAAATAGTCTATTTTCGTCCACACGAGTATAGACACGAGCATGTATCTCAGCTGTGTGTGACACACGGCTAGATGACACGGTCGTGTGTCCCTTGAATCTTTCAATAGGTTGCAAGTCAGACTGTTACACGGCCTAGCAAACGACCTAGCACACGGACGTGTGGCTTGGCCTTGTGTCCCAAGTCAGTAAGTTACACGAGCATGGACACAGGCTAGGACACGACCGTGTGTCCTTATTTCAAATACCCACATGGTCTAAGACATGTCTCTTGGCAATGTGAGTCACACAGCCTAGCCACATGGCCGTGCAACTCCTGCAGTATTGAAAATGTTTACTATTTTTTGAAAAATTCTTTAAGTTTCTGATTTAGTCCTGACTTGTTTCTAGTACGTATTTAGGGCATCGAAGGCTCGTTTAAGAGGAAATATGTATGATTTGACTTGGTTTAAATACGTTTATTGATATGTTATGAAATGTTTAAATTTTTATGTCCGTTTGAGTTGTAAACTCCGGTAATGCTCCATAACCTTGTTCCGGCGATGGATACGGGTTAGGGGTGTTACAAGCTTAAGCTATTTTAGCAGTAAGTTTGTGTCACATCCCAAAAATCGGGTTAGTTGAAATGAGTCAGTGAATCAAGAGTGGTCACGTCGTGTTTTTAAATAAATGTTGTAGGAATCATGTGAAATGAGTTATTCGTTGGAATGGCTAAGTGTTAGTTCTGTGTGCCTAAGGTCCTGTGTTCAGATATCTTCCTCTGAATTTTTATTAATTTTGTTCCAACCTCTGATTTTAAACATTAAGCTTGTCTATTATTTTCACTCAACTATTGTCAAGAATGAGCCTATTGGTTCAATGGTAAAGCTTTAGCTTACTTAGAGGTTTTGTGTTCCAATCTTATATGTGCTAAGTGGGAAATACGTTTGTTTCCCTTGCACTGTGCAGCCCATGTCATCCACTTTTCCATTTCCTTTCCAATCTGTCATTTTTTACTCTCATTTTCCCTACGTCCATGTCCTTCCCAATTTTTTTTTGTGACTAAATTTCCTCTTTTGATTTCCCATTCTTTTTGTTTGGTTTTCGTAAGCACAGATACAATCTTAGTCCAGCTTTTACCATTTCTCGGCTGTTGTTTTTTGGCATTTTACTACGGTGGTGTTGTGTTTTGAGTGAGGAATTCATGTTTATGTTTTAGTGTAACTCTCGTAAGTGTGTTCTTCGGTGGTACGGTGAATTAAATTTTGTTTCTTGTTTTTTGTGTAGAGGTGAGTGGGTTATTTGGTTGTTTTGGGCAGGGTCTATTTTGACGAATTTCGATAATTTTTTTAGGTAACAAATGTGGTACGAATAATTTACCAGCAAATTAGACTGGGTTAAGTGATGTGTTTTTCTAGATAAGTATTGAATACTTTAATTAGGGGGCCAGTGTTGCTTAATTTTCAAGTGTCGGTTGCTTAAGTCATTTTAGTTTCGGTGTTAGTTTGCTAATCGATTATGTTTGGATGTCGTATGTAGGTTTCAGATCGCTGTGATAGTGTTGATATCTTTCAAAATCGATCAAGTGTGTGATCTAACTTGACTTGTTTCGTGTGTGGCATTAACTCAGAAATACATTAAACTGTGCAAAACTTAATCTGTCGATGCCACACAACTGTATGTTAGGCCGTGTTCCAAATCGTGTGAGCCACATGGTCATGTGCTAGGTCGTGTGGGCACACGGGCTGTGCCAAGTAGGGTGTGTGAGTTACACGGGCGTGTGGGCCCATTTTGAGTACGTTTAGTTAGGAAAATGTTTTGGATTACATATTCAAGGTTACGAATTTCGTAAACTCTGATGAATGATATATATGTTTGTTCGATCAATGAAATTAGTTATTTTTGTTGTGTGTGATTTATCTTTTGCGATAAGTATGTAACATGTTTGATTTTCAATAAATTTAGTAATGTGAAATTATTACTAGTATTACAGAGTGGCTGAATGTGTTAAAGGATTTGTGTGTTAGAAAAAGGTAAGTATTCTATTTAAATATGTCGAATGATTGTTGTACGATTATTGAAAAAATATGTTTTGTTCCAATTCTCATGGCATGTGACATTCTGACTATTCTGATTATATTGATTTGTTATTATTAGAATTTGACATATCTGTTTTGCAAAACATGAAATTCCATGTCTATTGATTTCTGTTAAAAATACGATAGCATGTTCAACATGCTTACTGTTCTGATTCTGTATTTGCATGCCATGTCACATTGCATGCAGTTGGGATAATATGGTAAGGAGGAAGTTCTGACATTTTAATGATTTGCACTATCTGGTGGTTTAACAACATATTTGTTCTAGTAGTTTTAATTGCAACTTTGATCGCATTGTCCACAATTATCTCTTAGTGTGTTTTTGGATGAACAAGTTCTGGGGAACTCTAATTGGTATGTAGCAGAGTTAAGTAGGAAGGTTTCTGAAAAATCAGCATTATGTTTTCTGAAAATACTACATTGACATAACCATGCATGCTCAATTTTTCTCATTTGAATTTGATGAAATTCTCTGTGATATTTTGATTTGTTTATTGTGTTATTTGTACTTATGCTTGAGTTATGTTACATACTGAGCTTCATAGCTCACCCATTTACTTCATCTTCTTAGGTAATTCACGGACTTAGGTTTGGGAGGCGTTCGGGAGCTTGGATTGGATTTCTTGCATAAGATTATATTAATTTATCATTAATAAAACTTTTCTAGACTTTTGGATTTTGGGACTGATTTTTAGACTTTTGATTTTGGTTTTGAGTTCGTTGGAACTTTAGTTAGTTACTTTAATTGAAAATTCCACATAATTTCTGGTAATTAAAAAAAAACTAGACATTTGATCTTCCAAAGTTAAACAAGTTAAATGTTTTTCCGCTTCAAATTATTTTAACCAAGGAAATGGGTTTTATGAAAATAATAAATAAAGTCAATAGTGCGAAATTTTTCATAAATTGAGTATTGTATGTTATCATTTTGGAGAAAAAAAAACTCACACACCTTACAACGATCAAGTTTTCTAATTAATAAAATAAGATAAGTTTTAGCAACATTTTTTATATACGAGTAAGTTATAAATGGAAAGCAAACGTCCAAATGTTTGGGTTGCTAATGTGACCTTCAAGATCTAGCCATAACGTCTAAGCCAAGTTTGGAGTGTTATAGTTTGAAAGATAGTTTTTTATCAATTTTAATCAAAATTTGAAACATTAAAATCCATTCCAAAATATACAAGTTATAAAAATACATTTAAATCATGCGTGATTGTTGAAGATTAGTGTTCCTTGTATAAAATGTAAACACACATATAAAATCAAAATATAAAAAATTTTATCTAAGCACCTGTGTTGATTCAACCAGAATCAGGGAAGGAGTTCGTGGTTTATAACGCCTCTCACATAGGGCTTGGATGTGTGCTTTCTAACGGCCCGTTTTTTAGTGGTGCTGGAAATAGTGGTTTCGAGACCAAAAATTCGATGAGTAAGTTCATATAATTAGTATTTAAATTATACGATTCAATGGTAATTTTATAATGAATTTTGATTTGAGGAATTTTAACCAATTGAATTAAAGTTAGTATAAGTGGTTTGATTTAAAAATTAAGTGGTTATTGAAAACGAGGTATTAGGACCTCGTTTTTGTAATTTAAAGTCGTAAATATTTTTATTAAATAATTATAGAGTCGTATTATAAATGAATTGAAGTTTGGTCCAGTAATTTTGTTGATTGATTGCTTAATATAGGTAAAAGGACTAAATTATAAAAGAGGTAAAAGTTAATTTCTATAGATTTAAAATACTAAGGGGCCAAAATGGTGATTAGACCGTGGTCAAAAACTCCAAGCGGTGGTGGCATGATTAAATCCACTAACTTTTGGACTATTTGTTCATTTAGTCTTAATTAGTTTAGGATTAAATTGAAATAAAGTTTAATTAATCAATAATTAAAAATAATTGAAGGATCAATTGTGCAATTAAACCCTCCTTAAATGGTAAATGTACCGTAATCTCATTTTATGGACAAATGTGGACATGATTTAGTAATTTCATAAGTTATATTTAAGGGTTAATTTAGTAAATAGTTAAAAAGGTAAGTTAAATTAAAGAAATTGAAAGATAAAATTAACATTTCAATTCTGCTTAATGGGGAGAGAATCGAAACACCATATCTAGGGCATGGAAGCTTCAGCCAAGCTTGATTTCTTCAATTGGATCAAGTATGGGTTAAAAATCGAGGCATAAAGAAGTTACAGAATAGTCCTTGTACCTTATCATGATGCAGTTTAGTCAGGTAAATTCGTAATATTTCTTTTATGTTACAATGATTTCATATATATTACATGTTTATTATTATTAGATCAAATGTGAAACTTAAATATTGAATGATTTGAGAATAAATAATAAATGAAAATGGTGATCACGTTATGTTTCTATATAGCAGGCCTCGAGTCGGTGTTATCTATCAGGTTTTGTGCTGATTATTTCTTTGGCTTTGTGACAGTGTGTTTATCGGGCTTTGTGCTGGTGTTATCTATCAGGCCTTGAGCCGATGTTTTCTATTAGGCCTTGAGCCGATGATTATTTAGTAGGTACTATGTACCGGTGATACAGACCGTAGAGATGGCTTGAGATCCTGCATGTGTTGCGGATTCTATACAGCTTGTGTGAGCAACATCATGAGCCGGTCAAAAGTTCTAAAGTTAACTCGAATTAGTGATACCCTGAAATTACTTGAAATGAGACCTTACTAAACGATGACTTTGAAATATGATTTGAATTAATGTATTGTACAATACTCACCAATTGTGAGCTGTGATTGACAGGAACTTTTTTATTTAATTTTATAATTTGATTTGTTATGTTATATTTGGTAAGATTTATCGTTTGATTTGACGAACTTACTAAGCTTCAAGTAAGTTTACTCATGCTTTATCCTTATTTTGTAGATTATATTTTGTGGTCGAGAGATCAGATCAACTCGCAGAATCACACTATCCCGATGACTCTTTTGTTAGATTTTGTAAACATTTGGCTTATATGGCATGTAGTAGGGCAGATGGTTATTATGCTATAAGTCATGGCTATGCATGATGTTTTGTACTTGATGAATGAATGGTAGTATTTTTGGTATGATTATTAACCTTAAGTAAGCTTGAGTAGGAGGTTAAGATGGTAAGTGTCATATTAAGATGGAATAATGTGTTTGGAATGTGTTAGTTGGTGTCTATAATGGCTTATAGATAGTTGTTTGTTAATGAGTAGCATGAGCATTATAATGTGTTTGGTACATGATACTTTGGTTGGTTTTAGATGAATGGAAATTACATATTTTGGTTGATTTAAAGTGTGTTTATAGACTTGTGAATATGTGAAATGAGTTGGTATAGATACCTATACAATTGCATGAAGAATAGGCTTGGATTTGGTCACTTTTACACACATACACACACACATGGCCTGGGACACGGGCTGTCACACGACCGTATGTCACACATGGGTGCGTGCTCTGAGCGTGTTAGGTGTAGGTTCACACGAGCTTGCACAGAGGCTAAGACACAGGCGCGTTGCCCAAGACAGTGAGTTACATGGGTGAGTACACGGTTGAGCACATGGGCTTCTAGGGTAGACACACAGGCGTGTAGGATAGCTACACGGCCGTGTGACCCATGTAGTGAAAATTTTCACTTTTTTCCTGAATGTTCTGATTTGTTCCAATTTGATCCCTGAATGTTCCTAACCTATTTTAAGGCTTCGAAGGCTCGATTTAAGGTCGTAAATGTATGTTCTATTTCATTCTGAATCATATATGTATTTATGAAATTTATTTGATAATTAGATGCAAATTGATATGAAAAGTTCTGAGATGTACAGTAATACTTTGTAACCCTATTTTGGCAACAGAAATGAGTTATAGGTGTTACATGCTGATGTAGGATAGGAAGGTGGTAGCTTATGCTTCTAGGCAACTTAAGGTTCATGAGCGTAACTACCCAACCCACAACCTGGAGTTAGTGGTGTGGTGTTCACACTTAAGATTTGATGACGGTACTTGTATGGAGTGAAGTGTATCATCTACATAAACCACAAAAGTCTCAAGAATTTACTTACGTAAAAGGAGTTGAATTTGTGACAAAAAAAAGGTGGATAGATCTATTGAAGAATTACGACTATGTGATAGAGTATCACCCTGGCAAGATAAATGTGGTAGTTGATGCGCTAAGTAGGAAATCAATAAGTGAGTTGCAAGCTATGTTCACGCAGTTAAGTGTGACGAGTGATGGAGGACTACTCGCAGAATTTCAAGTAAGGCCAACATTGTCATAAAAAATTAAAGTGAAGTAGGCTTTAAATGAAGAGCTAGGGAAGAGGGTTCTCCAAGTGGAAAAATGGGTGCGAGGTAACTTTGCATTAAATGATGAAGGAGTACTCTATTTTTGGGGAAGACTTTGCATGCCCAGAGATGAGGAGCTTTAACAGATAATTCTTAGAGAAGCCCACAATAATTCGTATACAATACACCCAAGCGGTAACAAGATGTATCATGAACTTCGCAAACTTTATTGGTGACCTGGATTGAAATGAGCTGTTACAGAATTTGTGGCGAAGTGCTTAACCTGTCAAAAGGTGTAAGCAGAATACCAATATCCTTCAGAAGTGCTTCAGCCACTCAAATTTTCAGAATGAAAGTGAGAAAGGATCACCATAGATTTTGTGTTAGGTTTGCCACTAACTGCAACAAAAAAAGGATGCTATTTGGGTGATTGTAGATCGCCTCACAAAGAGAGTGCATTTTCTAGCTGTTCGCACAAGCTATACTTTGCAAAGGCTCGTAGAAATCTACGTTGCTGAGATAGTATGATCCTATGGTATTCCAGTTTCTATAATTTTCGATCAAGATCCTCGATTGACTTCGAGATTTTGGAAAAGTTTGCAAGAAGCTTTGGGTTTGAAAATTCAATTCATTACTACTTATCACCCTCAAACAGATGGCCAATCTGAGAGAGTGATACAGATTTTTGAAGACATGCTGTAAAGCTGTGTTTTGGAGTTTGTAAGAAGCTAGGAACGCTATTTACCTTTGGCAGAGTTTGCATATAACAACAATAACCAAACAAGTATTCAGATGACAGCTTTTGAACACTGTATGGAAGAAGGTGTCGAACACCTCTGTGTTGGGCTGAGTTGAATGAAAAACAAATCATTGGACCTAAGTTGGTTCACAAAATTGAAGACAAAGTAAAGTGGATATGTGAAAGGTTTAAGGCTGCTTCGAACAGACAGATGTCTTATGCTGACTTGAAACAATGGGACGTTAAGTACCAAGTGGGCGAGCATGTGTTTCCTAAAGTATCACAGCGGAAGATAGTCTTAAGGTTTGGGCATAAAGGAAAGCTAAGCCTAAGGTTTATTGATCCCGACGAAGTGGTGGAAATTATTGGTCATATAGCTTATCGACTCAAGTTGTCTTGTAAACTTGATCAAATTTATGATGTGTTTCATGTATCCAAGCAAAGGAAGTATTGCTCAGATGAAGTTGAAGTGCGACCATATTTGACTTACAAGGAAGATCCAGTAAAGATTGTGGCTCGCGAAGTGAAAGTTTTACGAAACAATAAGATCCCTTTGCTCAAGGTGTTATGGTGAACTATAAGACCAACGAAGTTACTTGGGAAACTGAAGAAGTAATGAAGCAATAGTATCCTTTTATATTTGAAGGTGACCATTTCGAGGATGAAATGTCTTAAGTGGGGGAGAGTTGTAACATCTTGAGATTGGGCCTTGAAGTTTTGACCTTGCTAGAAAGGGTTAGCCAATATTTCAGTGAACTAGGGGTTCGCCAAAAGAATTTCAACAAAGGGTTCGCCAAGAAGGGTATCAGAAAGGAGTTCACCAGAGATCTGGCGAAGTAATATCGCCAAAATATGCAGTAAGAGGTTTGCCAAATTCATTGCAAGCGGGTACGTCAGTCTGTTTGGCGAATTGGTGTTTGCCAGTTGAGTTGCGAACTGGGGGGGTTCACTAGTCAAACACTAAGTCAGACTTGAATTAGGAAATAAAGATTTGGTGTATCTATGAATACTTTACATGCAAGTAACACCTTTCCTAAGTCAAGTAGGGTATCTTAAGATTTCTAGGACACTTAGTGCCTATAAATACGACCCTTATTCCATGAGAATTCCCTCGTCAGATATTCTATCCTCAGTTCTCTATTCTGAACCAAGATCGACTAAGGTAAGTCTCTGTCCTATTAGGGTTGATTGTCTAGAAATGCTAGGTTTGCTTGCACGAGTGAATTCTGTAAGTTCTATTTGTTTAGTAATTTGTGTGTTTGTTTATATAGTGAACCAACCAAACCATCTACCAGCACAGATAAAGACAATGCCAGGCTTGTTTAATTTATCAGCTTTTTTGGTGAGTGGTTATGAATTACCTAAGTGTGCTAACAAATATGTTTTTCAGCATGAATGTTTATGGTTTATATCTTGTGTGAGAACTATTATGATTTTCGAGAACTTTTTTTTGAGCTAAAGTTCTAAGAGTAAGTTTTTCGAAAAAACTTTGTTTTCAAGTTTTGAGACTTTGTTTTCAAGATATGTTTTTAAACCATGATTTTAAAGATATGTTTTTTGCGAGCTCCTAAGCGAGCCTATGTTTTAAGAGATGTTTTTACAATATGATTTTATAAATTTTTTTATGAGATATGTTTTAAGAGCCTAAGTCGAGCTATGCTCCATTTACTAGGACATGTTGGTGTACATGAGAGTGTATTTCTTCGTACAACACTTATGAAACATGTTATAAGGAATCTTCGAGTCATTTTGAGGCATTATAAGGAGATCCACATATCCAATGAGACAAGATTCTGATAAGTGTGGGCGAGAACATATTTCATGTTTCTTAGCCATTCTGATAAGAAAAGTGTGTGACCATGTTTCATGCTATTGTAAGATCAGTTTTCAAACAAGCACAATCTAAGTTTTTAAGTATGATTTTTCTACAAGCACTACTGAAACTATTTTTCACAAACTTATACGTTTTTCTGACAAGCAGACAAAACAACAAACTAGGTCTCACATCTTCATGACGAACCCAGATCATGACATGATTTTTTAGACTAAGCCTTCTTTCTGTTTTAAAATCTGTGTATTAAGAATACTCTATTGATTCCTTATTATTCACTGAGTTCGAAATGAGCTCACCCACTCCTCTCTTACTTTGCAAGTAAGTAGGTCATGAATGGCAATGGTGAAGCATATGACTTGGTGAGGCTCATCCCTAAACAGATACTAATGAACCTGGAAGATAGGCGATGGGGTTTTATTTTATATGGGTTTAGATTCATCAATAGTGGACTCTGTTACCGAATTAATTTCTTTAAATTTAAGTTATTTTGAGAACCATGTCTTAGAACATATTATTATCCTTTATTATGAATAAAGTTGATTTTTGTTCATGCAGAGTGCTACATGTATTTCCTTTTGTCATAACATGAGAAGTACTATTTTCTACGACCTTAGAAATTACATGCGTTCTCCTGATAAAGATAGTTTTCTAACTTAGTGAACCCAGGAAAATTGTGCGAGCCCATATATATTTATATGAACCTTATCAAAGTATGAAAATCCATGCATGCATGACTCTTTTGTTAACAAAGTCTGTTTGTTGCGAAACCATATTGTATATTGCGAATTTAATTATTAAGCAAACTTATACTATTGTGCGAACTCATTTTGAATGTTGCTATGTGAACTTATGTTATTTGTGAACTCTTAAGTCTTTTTATTGTTTGACATTCGAACCTTTCTCTTATTTTTTTTGTAAGCTTGCATGTTTATATTCTATGTTTGAAATAATTTTGCTACAGTGTTATACTTTAACACATTAATTGTCATTAGTAAGTGGTGTGTTGGAGGTTAGGTTGGGAGTTAACGAAGAGTCACTTTGGTGGCTAATGTGGCATGCAGGATTCAGGTTGAACCTAGTCGGTCGGATCTGGGGTGTTACGAATTCTGTCATTTACCATAAAATGACATTTTTTTCCCAATTGAGCACCAAATTTGTCTCTTCGCATCGTCTGAGAACCCATTCTAAACTTCCCAAAAAATCTGTAAATGAATCACCATATATTGAGAAATCATCCGCAAAAATATCAAGTCCATCTTCTAACATATCAGAAAAAATTGTTGTCATACATCTCATAAAGGTGGCAAGGGCGTTGAAGAGTTCAAACGACAAACTACGGAAGGAATAAGTTCCAAAATGGCAAGTGAAAATAATGTTCTCCTAATCGTCTGGATGTATTGGAATCTGGTTATATCCTGAATATCTATCCAAGAAACAATAATACTCTTTCCCTACCAATCAATCTAACATTTGGTTAATAAACGATAGCGGGAAATGATCTTTCTTAGTCGTGTCATTCAACTTCCTATAATCAATACTTACTCTCTACCCTGTTACTGTCCATGTTGGAATCAATTCATTTTTTAATTCATTACCACCGTTAGAGCACCCTTCTTTGGAGCATATTGTGTCGGACTCACCTATTCGCTATCAGATATAGCATATGCAATTCCTGCATCTAACCATTTTCGTAACTCTTTTTTTACTACTTCTTTCATTGTTGGATTGAGACGTCGTTGTGCGTCCAACACCGGGGTTGTATTTTATGTTGGAAAAGAACTTGATTAATTCATTTTATATAGGAAATTTTCCATCCGATTGCTCTTTTGTGTGCTTTAATACTTCTAGTAGTGCATTTTCATGTTCAGATGATAAGTGAGAAGCTATAATCATAAGTAAAGTTTTTTTTCACCAAGATACCTATATGTTAGATGTGTTGGAAGTGGTTTCAATTCCATGTTCAGTGGCCTAATAATTGATGAGACCATACTATCAGGGGAGGAGCTTTCCATATCCAATGGTTCCTTACACTACTTCCACCAATATATCCAATAAATTTGTTCTAAATGGTCTCTTATTGCTTCTTCCTCAATCTCTTTTTCCATTATCTCTCTCATATTTGATATATCTGAGTCATTATCTACTAATTCCTTTTCATTGATTGCAATTCATTTATCACCTAAATTTTCCTCCTATATTTCAGAGTCAGTCATTTCAACCATTTTCATCAACTCATCCACTCGTTGGGGCTCTCTGACCTTCCTCTATGAATGATCGTTGCTACTTTCTTTTTCCAACAACACAATTATTTCATGGGTTACTTGTAATACCAAAAAAAAATTACTACAGTAAGAAAGTAAGATAATATTCCTGTTATAGTAAAATAAGGAAATAAAATGATAAAAAGAGTAATTTTGAGTTATGTCAACATTGAGAAGTATATTATGACATATTAATTCAAGAAAGGATTAAATCGCAAAAGTGAGAACAGTTTTGTGGCCCAGGAGTAATTACTCAAATTTTAAGAGGTTAAAGTGTAAATATGAAAAAGTTGAAGGACCAATAGTACAAATATTTTAAGGGTAGAATAATCTAGAAACCAAGGAAAATGGATGAATTAGGACCAAATTGAAAAGGTGAAGAATTTTGAAGGACTAAATCGTAATTTTACCAAATTAAGTGATGACTCAAGGATGAAATTTTAAAAGAACATAAAGGGCAAAATGGTCAATTAGAAGAGAGAGAAATCTAGAAGGCAATGATGATGTTGGTGATATTTTAGATTAATTAATTAATTAAATATTAGTTTATTAATATTTTAATTTGATTTTTAAATGATATTTTATTATTTTATTATTAATTTATTTAGTATATATATGTGGAAAGAAAGATGAAAATCAACCAACCCATCATCTTCCATGCATCCAACATGAGGAGAAGAGAGAAAGAACGAAAGTTTTGCTTTCTTTACAATTTGGTCCTTCCTCCAAAAACTTACCATTTTCACCTAGAAATCAAAAGAATTTCTATATCCATCAAGAGAGAAAGATAACAAGGAGACATTGGGGAGCAAGAATATCAAGTTGGATTCAAGAAATTGAAGCTGGAGGAGAGAGAAAATCAAGTTAAAGATTGAAATCAATGGGACAAGGTATGAACATTGAGATTTCAATATATTTTTAAGTTTGATAATATTGAAATAGCATGGAAAATATGTTATAATAAAGTTTTATTATTTAAAGTCTTATGTTCTTGATATATTAGTGAAGAGAAATAAGTGAAAGTGATGGGAAATATTATAGAGAAAGGGAATAAGGAAGTTATAAACTTAGTAATTAATATTTTGCACTAAAATAGTTTTGGACTGCAGTAGTAGGTTAAATTTGAAAAATCACCATAAATTGTGGAAATGAAATTAGAGGATGAAAAAATATGGAATTAAATCTTACTGAGTCTAGTTTCTCATAGAAGAAACGGTGTAAGTAATGAAATTGTAAGTCATGAGATATAATAGATTTTGTGAGACAAGGTAAGAATGATTTTGGGTTCCCCTGTTCTGACTTTGGAAAATCATAAAACATTGTACAAAAATAATTATGGGTTATAATTTATATGTTTAAAATCCTTAAAGAGTCTATTTTCAATATAAATAAACAGGGATATCATAAAAAATTTTACAAGGAGATAATTAAGTTTTAGTGAAGCAGGGTCGGAACTATCGGATAGTAGAACACAATGAATTTAAAGAATAAACTGTACTTATTGGATAAACCAAAAATTCTGAAAATTTTATGGTAAGAAGATATGTGAGTCTAGTTTCAGAAAATATTAACGGATCTCAATTTGGAGTTCTGTAGCTCAAGATGTAAATAATTTAGTGACTATGACTCAAGTGGACAGCTTTGAATGAATATATAAATAAATGGTGAAATTATAAATAATGTTACATATAAGCATGTTATATACATTAAGTATGTGGAATGGAGAGGAGGAGGAGGAGGAAAATATATGATTATTCAACTAGCATGAGTTTTCATTAAAATGACCAATTTACATGTTTTAGGTTCAGGGACTAAATTGAACAAATGTGAAACTTTAAGGGTAAATTTGTAAAATGTCAAAAGTGACCAAATTGCATGAAATGAATTGTTTTATTATTTAAATTAGTAAATTGAATGAAATATTAATTTAGATCAAGATTGGGTGGAAATTAGAGAAAATAGAAATTTTTCAAAATGTCCCTAAATTTTGCTATTTCGCAATTTAGCCTGGTAAGTTCATATGAACTATATTTTGTATAATTTTAATAGAAGTGAATGTTATTTGGTAATTAATATTATATATATGTGTGTTTTATTATTGGAATTGAATTATTATTGGAAATAGGTATAATTCTTAGATGTTTTGAAATGATTATCGGAAGCTCGATTGGGTTGGAAGCTTGTTAGAGATATATCACATTATCCATTGGTTCTATTGGTAATTTTGGATGATTTGATTCTGGTTATAATGACTTGTATAAGTTAAATTGGTTAATGTTAGCTCATAAATGTTTTGATTTTGATTGGTTATAAATATGAATGCTTGATGAAATGAAATGTCTGAAAATTAATTTGTAAACTCCGATAATGCTTATAACCCTATTTTGGAGAAGGATACGGGTTAGGGGTGTTACATTTATTGGTATCAGAGCTACGGTTTAGTCAATTCTCAGACCAAACGTAGCATATGTGAAGTTTGGAATATACATGTCATTATATAACCTGTGATAGTGTGATATCTCCCGACCTTGATGAGATTTGTTTTACTTATAGATGGAGATACTTTTCAACTTAGCTAATTTCAATAATATTGAAAGCATTATGCCAAAAATGTAAAAATTATATGCATGTATTTTGATGTTTTATGGAAGAATATGAATGTTTGGAGTGTGGTAAACGACTTGAACTAAGTGATTTTCGATAAAAACACCTAAAAGGACTAATTTGGAAAAGTTATAAAATATGCCATAAGTGTGTGAATAAGTGAAAATTGTGGATTGAAATTGTCATAAAATGGTTCAACTAGTCCTAAAATGCAAGGAAATTGAATAAAAATAATTTTACGAGCCTAGGGGCAAAATCGTTATTTTATTAAACTTTAGGGGCAAAAATGTAATTTTTCCAATGTATGGTTTTTGGACTGGAAAGAATAGTGTGAATGTTATATAAGTTAAATGTATTGTTATAAATCAAGGAAGACGAGAAATTGAAATTGATCGATAAAAAGAGAAGTGAGAAAAAGAGGAAAATTCCTAAATAAACCTTCGGAATAAAAAGGGATACGAACGAAGTGACAGAAATGATCACATGTGTGACACACACAGTGTGTAGGCCACTATGTAAAAGTGAAAGTGATGGTCACGTGTGTAGTACTATGTGCAGGCTACTACGTGTATCGGAATGATGGTTTGTATGTGTAGTACTATGTGCAGGCTACTATGCGTACCGAATAGCTTCGATCACGTGTGTAGTACTATGTGCAGGCTACTACGTGTATCGGATGGAAATGGTCACATGTGTAGTACTATATGCAGGCTACTATGTGAACCGGGTACCATTGACTATAAAAGTGGTTGCTACGTGCTGATTCCATCGTGTATCTGTTATTATTCTGAAGTGTTCATCGAGAAATTGACTAAGTAAAAATATATGAGATAATGTAATGACTAAGTGGAATATAATTTGAAAATGTGAATTGAATATGAAAATGTGAATAGAAAGCATGAACTAAATGTTTATGAGACAAATAATGGCTCAATGTGATAGTATATGATATTAACTAATGAATGAATTATTATTAGAAATATATTATTGAATTTAATACTCAATTTGGATTGAATGCAGGATTGAGTATAATCGTTTTGTGGCAAAGGATGAATTTACGGATAAGACCATAACTGGGTTATGGCACCTTGAATGTAATACCATGGTTGGACCATGGTAGTATAGAAACATGTGTAAGACCATAGTTGGACTATGGCACAAAAAGAACAATGTACTCATATCCGTAAGCCGTTCTTCGATTCAGTAAGAAATGGAAAGAGACTTATGTGGTTGAAATGAAAGATTTCTAAATTAATATTGATATGGTATTTGACAAGGAAATTATGTATGTTGAGACAAGTAATAAACTCAAGTGTGACATATTGAGAAAATAAGTTTATCAAAGTTGAATTTATATGTAATATGTGCAAGTACACTAATCAGTGGTGTTGCTTGATGCTTAGGCATGTGCCAAGCTATTGGTTGAATGGTAATATGATTATTTATATAATGCATTGAATTGGTAAGTATTTAAGTGAAAATATGCTAGTGCTCACTAAAAAGTGGTAAGGTTTAAATTATGCAATTTCTTATGAAATGATTTATCATGTGATCAATTCGAAAAAGACTTTGGTTAAATGCATTAGCTTGTGACCATGGTTGAACGATATGTTTATGACTTGTGTGTCATGCATATGGAATAAGTGTGGAAAGTAAAGAAATGCAAATGAAAATAAAGAAATTTGGAAGAGTATAAAGTTGTTTAAAATCCTATATTGTTAGGGATAAAACGAACAAGTAAAGATGTGGA
This sequence comes from Gossypium raimondii, assembly GCF_025698545.1. Lineage (NCBI taxonomy): Eukaryota > Viridiplantae > Streptophyta > Magnoliopsida > Malvales > Malvaceae > Gossypium > Gossypium raimondii. The sequence goes on from NC_068565.1 coordinate 22,723,202, forward strand.
TTTATTTACCTTGTGAGTTGATGAATATAGCCACATGAGCATTGTGGTATCATTATTAAATTATTCTTGATATTTATAAATTTCATATTTGAAATGAATGGGCATGATTAAAATTTATAGGAGCTTACTAAGCATTTATTGCTTACATACTTGTTAATAGGGTAAACAAGTGATAGTATAAAACGAATGAAATTGATCGATTGATTTATTGAAGAAATGAGAAAGTTGAAATTGTGAATTAAATGGAGACCTAAAATAAAGGACATGAACCAAAGGTTCACAAGATGATTAAATTTAGTTTGAGGATATACGATGTTAATTTGATTAATTGGTATTGTTGAAAATTTGCGTTGAAGTACAATTAATACATATACCAATAAATCATTATATGTTTGATATTTAAAGGAAATTGAGAATGTATATTAATTACGAATTTCCTTGTAAATTGAGCAAAAAGGAAACATAGGATTATATGAATAACTCCAAAAGTAATCTACTAAAGGTCTTCTATTCTTGTGGAAAGGAAAATGAAGTTCATCATCAAAAGAAAACAAGGAAATTTCGAGGACGAAATTTATTTTAAGGAAGAGAAATGTAATACCCAAAAAAATTACTAGAGTAAGAAAGTAAGATAATATTCTGATATAGTAAAATAAGGAATTAAAGTGATAAAAGGGTAATTTTGAGTTATGTCAACATTGAGAAGTATATTATGACATATTAATTCAAGAAAGGATTAAATCGCTAAAGTGAGAAAAGTTTTGTGCCCCAAGAGTAAATACTCAAAATTTAAGGGGTTAAAGTGTAAATATAAAAAAGTTGAAAGACCAATAGTGCAAATATTTTAAGGGTAGAATAATCTAGAAACCAAGGAAAATGGATGAATTAGGACCAAATTGAAAAGGTGAAGAATTTTGAGGGACTAAGTCGTAATTTTACCAAATTAAGTGATGAATCAAGGATGGAATTTTAAAAGAACTTAAAGGGCAAAATGGTCAATTAGAAGAGAGAGAAATCTAGAAGGCAATGATGATGTTGGTGATATTTTAGATTAATTAATTAAATAAATATTAGTTTATTAATATTTTAATTTGATTTTTAAATGATATTTTATTATTTTATTATTAATTTATTTATTATATATATATATGTGGAAAGAAAGATGAAAATCAACCAACCCATCATCTTCCATGCATCCAACGTGAGGAGAAGAGAGAAAGAAGGAAAGTTTTGCTTTCTTTACAATTTGCTCCTTCCTCCAAAAACTTACCATTTTCACCTAGAAATCAAAAGAATTTCTATATCCATCAAGAGAGAAAGATAACAAGGAGACTATGGGGAGCTAGAATATCAAGTTGGATTCAAGAAATTGAAGTTGGAGGAGAGAGAAAATCAAGTTAAAGATTGAAATCAATGGGACAAGGTATGAACATTGAGATTTCAATATATTCTTAAGTTTGATATTATTAAAATAGCAGGGAAAAGATGTTATAATAGAGTTTTCTTCTATAACATCTTATTTTCTTGATATATTAGTGAAGAGAAATAAGTGAAAATGATGGGAAATATTATAGAGAAAGGGAATAAGGAAGTTATAAACTTAGTAATTAACATTTTGCACTAAAATAGTTTTGGACAAAGAGTAGTAGGTTAAATTTGAAAAATTACCATAAATTGTGGAAATGAAATTAGAGTAAGAAAAAATATGGAATTAAATCTTACTGAGTCTAGTTTCTCATAGAAGAAACGTGTAAGTAATGGAATTTCAAATCATGAGATATAATAGATTTTGTGAGACAAGATCGAATAATTTCGGGTTCCTCTGTTCGACTTTGGAAAATTATAAAAATTATAAAAAATTTATTATGGGTTAGAATTTATATGTTTAAAATCCTTAAAGAGTCTATTTTCAATATAAATAAACAGAGATATCATAAAAAAATTTACAAGGAGATAATTAAGTTTTAGTGAAGAAGGGTCGGAACTATCAAATAGCAGAACAGAGGTGACTTTAAAGAATAAACTGTACTTATTGGATAAACCAAAAATTCTGAAAATTTTATGGTAAGAAGATATGTGAGTCTAGTTTCAGAAAATATTAACAGATCTCAATTTGGAGTTCTGTAGCTCAAGATGTAAATAATTAGTGACTATGACTCAAGTGGACAGCTTTGAATGAATATATAAATAAATGGTGAAATTATAGATAATGTTACATATAAGCATGTTATATACATTAAGTATGTGGAATGGAGAGGAGGATGAGGAGGAGGAAAATATATGATTATTCAACTAGCATGAGTTTTCATTAAAAATGACCAATTTACATGTTTTAGGTTCAGGGACTAAATTGAACAAATGTGAAACTTTAAGGGTAAATTTGTAAAAATGTCAAAAAGTGACCAAATTGCATGAAATGAATTGTTTTATTATATAAATTAGTAAATTGAATGAAATATTAATTTAGATCAAGATTGGGTGGAAATTCGAGAAAAATAGAAATTTTTCAAAATGTCCCTGAATTTTGCTATTTCTGCAATTTAGCCTAGTAAGTTCGAATGAACTATATTTTGTATACTTTTAATAGAAGTGAATGCTATTTGGTAATGAATATTATATATATATGTGTGTTTTATTATTGGAATTGAATTATTATTGGTAGTAGGTATAATTATTAGATGTTTTGAAATGATTATCGGAAGCTCGATTAGGTTGGAAGCTTGTTGGAGATATATCACATTATCCATTGGTTCTATTGGTGATTTTGGATGATTTGATTCTGGTTATAATGACTTGTATAAGTTAAATTGGTTAATGTTAGCTCATAAATGTTTTGATTTTGATTGGTTATAAATATGAATTCTTGATGAAATGAAATGTCTGAAAATTAATTTGTAAACTCCGATAATGCTCTATAACCCTATTCTGGAGAAGGATACGGGTTAGGGGTGTTACATTACTTTCGTCCAAACGCTTTCTCCTGCGAGGATATCATGTTGGCATTAACTATCATAATATAAGCCCCCAAAAGAAATGTTGCAATTGGATTGCGAGATCAACACCTCCTCTAAGTACTTTCCGAAGAATCATTTTGAATTGATCCCATGCTTGCCCCAATGTTTCCATTGAGTTTTGTTTGAATTTAAACAACTCATCGTATGTACTCCGAATGGTAGGCATTGGTATAATTCTATGAAGAAACAGCTGTACAAACTCTTCCCACGATGTTATAGTACTTGGTGGTAACGCTTTCAGGCATTCTCTAACTTGAACTGCAAGTGCAAAAGGGATTAGAAAAAAATTAATTGCTTCATAAGAAACTCCTGAAAACCTTACTGTACTGCAGATTCGTTCAAATGGTCGAAGAAATACTATTGGGTCCAAGTCAACATTGTCACTACGGTAAAGGTTCAGTGACACCGAAGTTAGCAATGCAGGATTACTCTCAAAGTGAGTTCCATAAACATTGGGTTTTGCTATACTTGGTTGAATCCAATTTGTGCCGAATATTGTTTGTCCCAAGAGAGTTGTCATCATTTATCCCAACAAATAATCAAGTTTCTAAATTAAAGAAATCAAATTAAAATAAAACTAGTGACTTAAAATTAAATAAGATAAGATAAATTAATTAATTAAAATAACTAAAATTAAAATTTGTATCTATAATTCTAAATATTCCTATTTATCCTATTAAGATGCAGAAAATAAAATTTCAGTTTAATGCTGAAACCTTCACAGCAATACGCCAACAACTTGATCACCGCCTGTAACATCCCGATTTTGGGCCTAGTCGGAACAGTGGTTTCGGGACCACAAATTCGATGAGGAAAAATTTATTTTTACTATATTTTTATGATTTACAATTTCACGAAATGATTTCGTGAAAATTTCGTTCAAAAATTTCGACGTCTGGGCACTCAATTTAGTCAAAAGAACTAAATTGTAAAAAGTGCAAAATTTGAGTTCTACATGTTAGAGGTGTCCAATTGTTATGAAATTTTAAATTGGAGGTCTTTATATGGTAATTAGGCCATTGGTTAAGTTATGGACAAAAATGGACATGAGATAAGTGAAATAGGAAATTTTTAAGTTAGAGGCATTTTGGTAATTCGGTAATTAAAATGAATTAAAAGGGAAAAAGATGGCAAATTGTGCTCATCTTCTTCATTTGGACGAAATTAACAAGGGGGGAAGCCATATTTAGGGTTTTCAAACTTCCAAGCTCCATAGTAAGTGATCCCAAGCCCCGTTCTTAATGTTCTTCACATTTTTGGAGTCCTGATAACTTGATTTAGCTTATTTTAGCAATAATTTAACCTAGGGTTTATATTTGGAAAAATACTCATAGGTGAAATATGTTTATTTTGATGTTTTTTGATAGAATATGAAGCTATAAATTATGTTAAACAACTTTTGCTAGTCAATTTTAAGTGAAAATGAGTAAATTGACATAATCGATAAAATACCTAATGTTCATAAGTAAGTGTTAGAGTAAGAATTTGATGTTGTCATAGAAGGGAAAAATGTTTAGCATGTTATAAAACATAAGAATAAGAGATGAAGTTTAATTTTCGAGCTTTGGGGAAAGTGTAATTATGTAAAAGTTTAGGGGCAAAATCATAATTTTACTTAAGTTAGAGTCGAGGGCTGTTTTGGTAAATGTGAGTATTAAATAAACTAAATTTGCTATTATAGATCAAGAATAACAAAATTCGAGGTTAGACAAAGGGAAGAATAAGGTTGAAGACTAAGTGAGTGGATTTGGCTATATTTTGTACCGAGGTAAGTTTACGGTAAATAAATGTAATATTTTAATAATTATTATTAATGCTATTATTTTCCAAAAATTATATATTTATTTCATGAATTTATTTGATGTTGACTCAAGTATGAGACGATATAGAATTAGTATTAAAAAGTCCCATTGAAACTTTTGGAATGTATCGAATACAAATGTCATGACATTTGGGTAATGACATCCCATGTAAGACCATGTTTGGAACATGGAATTGGCATCATTGAGATTATGAGAGGTCTCATGTAAGACCATGTCTGGGACATGGCGGTTGCACCGAGATGAGAGGTCCCCCGTAAGACCATGTCTGGGACATGGCATGGGAACCGATATGAGAACTCCCATGTAAGACCATATCTGGGATATGTTATTGGCAATATAAGAAACATCCCATGTAAGACTATGTATGAGACATGGCTTTGGCATGTTATTATCAGGAAAGAGACCCAAGTATCCCTATTATTCCAATGTGGGTCAACGGGCTAGTAAATAAATTATGTTCCATGAAAGTTCAGGTAAAAGCATAAATAGAAAATTCAGGTGAGTTATAAGAGTTAAGAACATATTATGTTATCAATTGAGAATCAACATTTCAGCAAGAGAAGAGTAAGTTCTAATCATGAGTTAGCTAAGTAAACAAGCAAGAGAATGAGTAAGAGATTAAGTAAAGAGGAAATTAGGGATCATGTTACTTGAGTATAATTATTTGTGTTAAGTGTTGTTATTTATTTACTTGTAAACTTACTAAGCTTTATGCTTACTTCTTTTATTTTTCTTTCTTTTATAGTATTGCAAAGCTACTTCAGGGATCTTAAAGACGTCGGAGAGCGTCCACACTATCAACCACAACAACTCGGTATTTTAATATGATCAATGTTGAACTATGGCATGTATAGGGACTTAGTCATTTTGAATGTATGTCCTTATGATAATGCTAAAGGATTATGTGTAAATATGTGATAATGTTTAGCTATTAAAATGGCTAAGTAAGAATATGTTTGGTATTATGTATGCCTAGGTGATAGTTTATACCTAGAAATTGTGAAAAAGTAAAAATTTGCAATGAAATAGATTTTAGACAATGAGAAGGCGTGACTTTGAAAAATCACCAAGGATAGTATAAAATGAATTATGGGTAAATAATATATAGAATTAAATCTTATTGAGTCTATTTTCATATAAAAATAACGGTGTAGAAAAAGGAATTTTAAATTCTGAGATATGTGGATTTTAATTAGATATGGTCAGAACTATTTTTGGAGTCCCCTGTTCTGAATTTAGAATACCATTAAAAATTGTAAAACAATATTTATGAGTTGTAATTTATATTTATAGATTCCTTAATGAGTCTATTTTCTATAGAAACAAGTGAGAACACCATATTAAAATCATACAATGAGAAAATTGAATTTTAGTGACGAGAGGTCAGGTCAGTCGAATAGTGAAACAAGGAAGAGTTTAACTAATAAACTGTACTAATTGGATAAACCAAAAATTATAAAAAATTTATGGTAAAATTAAATATGAGTCTAGTTTTAGGGAAAATTTACGGATCTAAATTTCAAGTTTCGTAGCTTGAGTTGTAATTAATTTAGTGACTGCTATGCGATTGGACAACTTTGTTGTAAATAGTGAAATTAATTTTAAAAGCAAATTTTTATGCCTCAAACTAGTAAGTTAAGTCAAGTAACGCCTCGTGCTCGACTCCGACAATGGTTTCGGGTAAGGGGTGTTACACTGCCAAACGTGTGAACATCTAGATTTGAAATACTGCAGAAAAATATATAATTAATAAAACAGCGATATTTACAAATATACGGGTCAAATTGTAATATAGTAAAGAATGTTACAACAAAACACTCTGGGAAGTACTTTGAGGATCGTACCCAAGGGAGATTGGATTACAGTTGAATTAATTTTCTACACTAATGGAGCTAAATAGTAATAATCTAAAATTATATTATGAAAAATCAAAATGGAAGTAATTAATTGAAATAAAATAAATTAACTAAAATAAAAGACAACCAAATAACAATTGAAATAAATTCCAATTAATCAAGAAGAAGACTAACTCACTTCAGTGTTCCTAATTAACTTTATAACTCGATTTTTATCGAGTTAGTTATTAGTCAACCAGTTATTACCTCTTGGCCTCTAACTAATTAACTAATCAACCAATACACGGTTATCTCTCGACCTCATTTTCTCGACCAGGATAAATTATGATTTACTCGGTAAACTTATCTCTCGATCTCATTTATCCTAAATTTGTCACATCCCAAAAATCTAGGGTTAGTAGAATCGGGTTTTTGAACCAAGAGAGAGTGATCATGCCCTAATTTTTAAATTATCTATGTGTTTTTTGGAAATAAATGAGGTATTATTTTGTTGGTAAAGTGTTAGTGAAACGTTCCGTGAAACCCAAGCTTAAATCCTTTCACTCGCACCATTTTATTATTTTGCAAATTTTGCATCAAACCCTAGAGTGTGTCACACCTTGTTTTTAAAATAAATATTGCAAAATTATTTCAAGAATGATGAAATAGCCCAGTGGTTAAAAGAAGTATGAGAAAGTATGGAAATTAGATTAAGGTCCTAAGTTCAATTCCTTTCCCTTGCAAAATAGCTTAATTTTTGCAAAAATTTCTCCTTCTCCGTATTTTGTGTCGCTGAAGCCTTAAACCCTAGGTATAAATACAAATTTTTCTTGTATTTTTCATCCTTTAAGTCAATTTTTCCCTACCCTAGCCATTCACCCTCTCCCTCTTCTCTTTTCTCTTCAATTTTCTTTCTTTCTTACCTTGTGTGTCGCCGCCCAAGCCACCATGATTCACCATCAATTTCTCTTCTTTTTGCAACAAAATCTTGCACCATTCTTTTCCTCTTCTTGATATCATTTATCATAAAATTTCCAGCCTTAAATCTAAAATTTTAGCACTCAATATCGATATCCATTAATGCTCCAAAAGAACTCCATTGTCGCCCCTATTTTCTTGCTTGAGTAAGTGTTATTTTCTTTCATTTTTTAATGAATCTTTCAATAAAATAACCAATTTTACATATATAGAATTGGGGTGATTTTTAAATATTTAATAATTATTTTTCTAGCCTTTAAAGTGATTTCAATTGTGGTTTTAAATTAGCCCCAATTTCGTCACTGTTGATGGTGATATGCCGCACCTAGAGGCACAAAATGGGGCTTTTGTTTCTTCAATTTTTCCCATCTATTTCCAAAAAATTATTAGGTTCTTTAACCTTTCCTAATCATATTTAATCATGTGTACTTTAGGAAAAATCAATCTCGATCAATCGACGACTTAGATCTGACAATTCGGGAAGCGTAAGTGTGGTTGATTATGGGCTAGTGTGTAGTTTTAGTTTTGATGTTGAGGAAATTGTTAATTGATTGAATTAAAGATTTTAAATATGTAATAGCTATTGAATTTTTAGTATTTGATTGTGTCAGATGCCAACTTAAACACCCCAAATCAACAATGAAGCCGATAGAGTTTCACATGTGCGGTTTGTATTAAACCAATGTAAGAAACCTAACTAGTTTGGATCTGAAAAATCGACAGAATTGTAACGATTGGATTGAAACCATAAGAGGGTGATTGGGGGCAGTTTAATTGGTATATTAATTTACTTAAATGATGATTTTTAATTTAGGTTCGTTTTAAAGTCTTATAAAGAAACCGCGAGATTCGCAAGTGTGCTGTAGTATAGCATAATTAAGGTGTGGGTCCTAACTCGTCAACTTGAGTGTTTTAATATTATTTTTAAATGACTAAATTGAGGACTAAGCTTGTTAGTTGGGCTTGGCTAAGTGGCTAAGAAATTAAATTGTAAGTGGCCGAACCAGGTACGTTTCGAGCCCTAATTATTTGGCACGTTAGCAAAAATGTGAGAATGACTGAATAATTATATGATTGATATTGTTGTGGATGATTAGTTGATATGATGTATGTTGATTGTATGTATAGCATGATTTCAAATGAGAATGAGGTTTACACATGATATATTTGTATGAATGATTTGCTATAAAATATTTGAAAGACTGTTATATCATCGAGCAACAACTACTAGTGCAGCTTGTGGAGTAGCTCCCGCTAGTCGCTAAAGTAGTTCTGCTATTATGCACAATAGATTTTCATCGCCTTGACCCTCTCGGTGAGGTCTATCAGCTCTATATCATTGGGCTTTAGCTTGATTAATGTTGGGTGCCTCAATTTTTGCCTGATTCTCACCCTCGACGAAGTGATCACTTTTGTTTATTTTATCAACAGCATCACTTCTTGATTCTTCTAGCATTTTAGCTATAAAATAGAAGAGTTCAAAATTATCATTCAAATCTCGACCCAGACTCGACTCGACCTTGGCATTTACCTCTAAACTAAATTTTCAACTCAATTTAGTCTGACAATTGACTAAATCTGTAGCTCTGATACCACTAAATGTAGCACCCATTACCTAACCTGATCGTCAGGTCCGAGCTACGAGAAGCCACATGCATTGTCAGAGCAACTAAAGTGGATTACATTTCAAATTTACAGTTAATCCTTATTATTATTGTACAAGCCCAATTTCGCCTGGGCCCAGGCAAACAAAATTAAACCTAAACCCAAAATACCAGCCCATTACAACGAAATAACCCAAACCCAACAACCTAAGCCTAATCAGGCCCAACACCCTAAATCAAACCCAAAACCCATTAGTCAAACTAGGGTTTCAGCTTTTCTAAAACCCTAGCTAGCCTAGCGCCGCTTCCGTCGCATCATCAGTGCAAGTGGCGCACCTGCCACTGCCACTTGCTCACTGCCACACCACCATCAATCACCTGCAAGAAGAAAGCAAACACGCAAGCAGCAAAAATCAAGAAAAAATTGAAACAAATCAGCTATAAAAGCCGAATATCACTTTTGTAATTTGTTTACAAACACCAGGGAATCGAAATAGCAGAAAAAATTTTAAAAGGTGTTGATTTAGATTTTTTTTACTGTTTTTCTATTTGTGTTTTTATTTTTCTATCCATTTATTATTATTTTTTTTATTACGAACCTAATTCAACAGAAAAAGAAGGAAGGGGTTACCTGAATCGGCCCGTAGCCCCGCCATCGATCGCCCTCTCGCTGTCGTCGGATTCAAACTTCAAGGGTGGTCGGGGTCCCTTTTCTTTTGTCTTCTGCGTTGAGAGAACTTGACTCTTGAATACGTCGTGAAATAAGGGCTGAAAAGCCAATTTCGAGCAACTCCGGCCACTGGCCACAGAGGCGGCGCAGCGGAGGCCAGGGAACCCAAAGGCCGGATGCTTATGAAAAGGGAGAAGGGTTTTGAAAATTAAAAAAAATGGTGGCTGAAATGAGTTTTAAAAAGATTGGTTTAAATACCCTAACTGGGACGGCGTCGTTTTGATTTTGGGGCTCAGAGGCCAAAATGACGCCGTTTTGACCTGGATTAGACCTACCCGACCTGAACCGCCTAGGATCTGTGTGTTTTTGGACAAAGAGGCTATTTGCGTCCCTGGTCCTTCCGCTTTTGAGGCTGGTTACAAGTCGGTCCTACCCTTTTTATTTTTTAATTTTGCCTCAAATTTTCAATTTTTTTCAATTTGGTCCTTAGACCATTTTAAAAAGAAAAACACTTGAAACGGCACCATTTTGGTAAAGGGAATAATTTCCTGAATGACCTCTCCTTTTTTAAACGCATTAGTTTTTAATCCTATTTCGATTTTTAGCATTAAATTTGTTTACGAATCTTACCTTTAATTTCATTCTAATTATAATATGGTCCTTTAATTAATTTGTTTTGTTGTTTGTTTAGCAATCTGTCCAATATTTTTAGTGAATATTATTTTATTTTTATTTTATATTCATTATTTTTATTTAAGATTTATTTATTAATTTATTTAACTATTTTGTTATCCTATTATTTTTAATAAACTCACACTTAATATTAAATACTTTATTTTCCATATTTTTCAAATATATACATATTATTTAGTTTAAATCATTTTTATTTTATTTTAAGATTTGTGTTTTAATTAGCTTCTTCACTAGCTTTCAAATATTAATCTTAATATTTATGTGATGTGTGATGTGTGATGTGAGATTACTGCCCTTATGTGTATTGTATTGCTTATTTGTACTTATCGATTATTTGTCATCCATTAGAGTATTTTTTTTGGTTTACGAATTATTACTTCGCATTGCATATTATCATTTACATCATGCTTTATTTGCTAAAAAAATATGTTTAATGTAGTTTAAGTTTTGGGAATCATTTTATTCAAAAGCTTTCAAGATAACGCCATACTCGGTATTTGGGATCTTCCAGAGGATTGAGCCCTAACGTATTGGGTTCTAATTTTTCTCGTTGAATCTAAATAATCGAGAATATTCCTTAATCAAAACACATAAATAAAAAGCTCATTATCGGGAATCCGATACGTTGTGTCCTAACGCATTGGATACGACATGTTATTTTCTCGAGATGAGGATTTTTCTAAAAAATAATAAAGGCAATATTCAATGTTTGGAATTTTGAGAAATTGTGCCCTAATGTATTGGACTACGATTTCTTCATCTGACTTAAACAATTGAATATCCTTTTGAATTTTATTGCATGATTTTTTTTAAGGACAAGCTCATTTCTAAGGATGTAAAATATCATGCCCTAACTCATTGGGTGTGACATTTTCTTTCTCTGAAATGAGAGGATCTTAACATGTAATTTGATTTATACAAGTTTTTTTAATACAAGGATCGTATTTTAAAATCTTTTCACTTTCTTGATATTAAGACACTAATTAATCAACAAGGTACCAAATTTGGGCGTGTCGAGGGTGCTAACCTTTCCTCGTGTGTAATCGACTTTCGAACCCGTTTTTTGGATTTTATAAGACCAAAAATTATCATTTTAGTAAATTTAAATTTTTATTAAAATGATTTAATTATGAGGTGATCCGATCACACCTAAATAAAAAGGATTGGTGGCGACTCCATTTTTATTTTTTTTTCAAAATTTAAGTCGATCCCCTTTTCAAAAAAATGGTTTCGACAGTTTGATGACTCCACTGGGGACAGGTTTTGAGAGTCAAGCTACAAATCGATAAATTCCTGTTTTTTTCAAAAATTGTAAATTCAATTTAAAATTACAATCCTTTATTTGCATTTTTATGGTCTGTACTATTGTGGTATGATTGCTTTATTGGTTCGATTGTTTTTTTTAAATCACTGCATATTGAACTGCATAACCTTTCGGTTATACCCTTTTAAGTGGGAGTGAGAAACTAGTCCTTCATGAGGTTTTCACCTCCGTGCAGGATAGTGGATCGCTTCCGGGATACATCTGTACCTATGTCTTCGTGAGATTTTCATCTCCGTGCAGCCATAGGGAAATGTATTCCCCTGAACTGAACTCGGTCCATATGAGCCTATAATGGGTGAGGATCGAGGAATCTGCTGGATCAGGTACCCTTTCTTTAGAACCGAACCATATATAGTGAGCCCTAAGAGCCTACCCTAGGTAGAATTACTCCATACCCTTAGTGGTCAACCAGGTAGATATTTTGTTTATGATTTCTTGATTACTCTAAATTTTTGTCTGAAATGTACTGACTTATTTTGTTTTAATCATGTTTGCATGACATTTTCATCATAAAAGGTGTCAATTCACATTCGATTACTAAGTAGAGAGCTTGCCATGGAGAATGAATTTCTTGATAAAATAGAAGATAATGTCGTAGTCCGAATATGGTCAGAAAAAATGCAACTTGAGAAAGGTGATAGCTTGACTGAGGGGTACACATCAGAATTATGGGACTTCACTTATATCAGTGTAACTCAGAACAATCTCCAGGAGTTGAAAGAAATATGGGCCCAATGGGATGATGAAGTCAAACATATATTTTACTATAATTATGGTGATTTGCCCTATTTGTTTGATATTAAGGTGGACGAGCTTTTGTTTCGAGCTCTGGCCCAATTTTTGAATTCCACTTATAGCTGCTTAACTTTTGGGGAGGTAGACTTGGTGCCTACTATAGAGGAATATACAATTTTGCTACGTTGCCCAAGGATTCAAGAAGATAAAATCTATTCTAAAGCCGTCAACGTCCCGACTTTTGTAAAAAAGTTAATGAATATCTTAGGAATGAGTGAGCAATGGGTCTCAGGGCAGATCAAAGAAAAAGGAGAAAGCAAATGTATTCCCTAGAAAAGTCTATGTGATTTGATTTTAGTACACCCTGATATGAAGAAAAAAGTCAATGTTTTTGCTTTGAGCATTTATGGGCTGATGATTTTTCCTAGAGCGTTGGGGTACATAGACGAAACAGTTACAGATTTGTTTGATCGACTAGACAGGAGAGTCATACCTGTCCCAGCAATTTTAGCCGAGACATTTAGATCTTTAAGTGCGTGTCGAAGTGCGAGTGAGGGAAGATTCATTGGATGTGCACAGCTCTTGTTAGTGTGGTTCCACAACCATTTCTGGAAAGTGGATAAAGTTTCCTATCGAGTATTTTCTGAGAATTATTCTCTATTGAAAGAATTAGCAGTGACATCGAGATGTGACAACATTACCAAGGAAAGATGGATGGCGATTCTTCAAAATCTCAAATATGAAGATGTTGAATGGAAAGCTCCTTGAATGGTGCCCGATGAGATCTTGTATCAATGTGGGGACTTCAACTAGGTCCCTTTACTTGGGATTTGGGGAGCTGTTGGCTATGCACCATTACTGGTACTAAAATAGTATAGGTCAAGACAATTCGTACCCGCAACCCAAGGACTAGCTCAGTGCGAGTTTTCATATAAAGATGATGGTTACAAGAAGAAGATTCGAGAGATGACCAATGCTTGGAAACAAATTCACTGAATGAAGAGATTTGCTGTAGGACCAATGGCCACCCCTGAATATAGTGGATGGTGGAGTACAAGGATCAATGAAAATATCCCTGGGCCAAGTCAAGAAGGTGTTCGATCGATGGAGGATTATCTGCAAGTGGTCCCATCTGAGATAGAAATCATAAAACAAGATTTTGAAAAAAGAAATTCAGAGATGGGAAAGAAGATAGAACAGTTGGAGGAGGAAAAAATGCACTTGAGATTAGATATTGATGTTCAGAGGTTAGAAACTAAGAAATTGAGAAAAGTGAAGAATAAAGCCGAAGAGGATTTAGACAGTTTGAAAACAGATTACAAGATGTTGCGTTTATCAATGAGAACTGCTGATAGGTGGGAAAGGAAATTCTAGGAGGCTCAAATGCTAAAAGAGGTTTTAGAGAAGAGTTTGTCAGAGAGTCGAATTGAAAGGGGTGAGCTAAAAGCTAGACTGGCTGAACTTGAAGAATCTCTTCATCATTATCGAAATCATAATACAACAGTGGAGCTAAGAGTGAGTTTGAGCAAGATCGAGGAAATGAAAAGAAGAATAAAAGAATTAGAGGTGGCATTACAAAGCCGTGAAATACAGATTGAATTTCTTGAAGCCAACGAAGAGTGTCAGAAAGAACAACTCCACTTTTGTTAGAATCAAGTTAGAAACAAAGATCACATTATGAGAGAAGCCATGGCTCAAGTTCGGGAGTTAGCTGATCACTTACAGACTTTGGCGGTGTAGGTCGGTGTATTGAGTATGAAGTACGAATTGGAATCAAACCAGGGGAAAGAGCTTGCTTCACTACTTAGGAAAATTAAAGTTCTGAGCATTAAGGCAAAACCATATATGTAATCTATTTTACGTAAATAATTTTTTTTCTAGTAAAGTTTTCTAAATGGTATTGAATTAGAATCAAAGCTTTTTTTTTGCATTCACTTTATGCATTTGCATTACATTACATGCATTAAAGTCTATCAAAAGAGTCTAATAGATTAAAATTATTTCAGCTAATCTAGAAACCGACAAAAACATACCAACCAAACATCGTTACGGTACCCAAGCAAAAACCAAAAACATGGACCAAAGATTGGAAAGACTAGAACAGTTCCAAAATGAGATGCAAGACCAACTTCAGCTGCAAGTGCAAGAGCAGCTAGATAAGATTCAACAAGATATGATGGACAAAATGATGGAGTCTCAAAGAAGCATGATGACTCAGTTGACTCAACTATTGGCTGGGGGAAATGATAAGGGAAAGGGCCCTATGGCTAATGCTGAAGAAAGTGACAACGATGGACTTCCCTATCCTCCAGGCTTCACCCCTCCACATGTGCAGACCCAAGCTGAGGTGTACCCATGCAAATCCACTGTCACAATCAAGCCTCAGTAGTTTCTGACCAGTACCTCATCGCGAATAAACTTCTAAGACAGGTCGGGCTCTAACCCCGGAGATAACCCTATTAATCCTGTTATCCCTAATTTCGATGAAGTGGCTGAAAAAGAAAAAAAAGGAGGAATTGCCAAAAGAGCTAGAAAAAGGTGTAAATGGCTTGAAGAAAAATTCAGGGCAATGGAAAGCACTGAGAACTACCATGGGATTGATGCTAAAGATTTGAGCTTGGTCCTGAATTTGGTACCCCCTTACAAGTTCAAAATGCCGGAATTTGAGAAGTACAATGGGACCAGTTACCTTGAAGCTCATATCACCATGCTTTGTAGGCGGATGACTGGGCATGTTAATAATGACCAACTCAATAGCCTTGCAGGGGCAGCGTCTAAATGGTACAATCAACTGAGCGTACTAGGATTAGTTCATGGAGGGATTTAGCACAAGCCTTTATAAAGCAGTACAGTCATGTAACAGATATGGTTCCTGATAGAATCACCCTACAAAATATGGAAAAGAAGTCGAATGAAAGTTTTAGGCAATACGCACAGAGATGGAGGGAAGTTTCCATCCAAGTCCAGCCACCGCTCCTAGAAAAAGAAACTACTATGCTTTTATCAACACACTAAAGGCCCCATTCATCACGCACATGTTGGGAAGTGCCACAAAAAGTTTTTCAGATCTAGTCATGAATGGCGAAATGATTGAAAATGCCATAAGAAGTGGAAGGATTGATGCTGGAGAAAGTAACATAAGACCAACTGCAAGGAGAAAAGAAAATGAGGTGAACAATGTAAGCACATATAATAAGGGTTACTCAAAATCAGTCACTGTAAGTCAGCTAAGAAAGGTGGTTGCTGGTCAACAAAGTGCATCAAGACAAGAATCTGGCACAAAGCAAAGCACTGAGAAGCTCTAATTTACGCCAATTCCAATGACATATAGGGATTTGTATCAAATTTTATTCGATGCACACGTTGTTTCCCTTTTCTACTTAAAACCCCTACAACCTCCGTACCCCAAATGGTACGGCGCAAATGCACAATGCAACTACATGCGGGAATTACGGGGAATTCCATAGAAAATTGTATTGCCTTTAAAAAGCTGGTTGAAAGGCTCAATGGTATAAGCGTTATCAAATTTGACGATTCATCCAGTGTAGAAAATCCATTACCTAATTATACTAATAATGGGGTAAACATGCTAAGTGGAAACATAGGGAGAAGAATTAAGGCAGACATCGCAAAAGTAAGAACTCCTTTGAGATGGGTCTGGAAGAAAATGGTAGAAAAGGGGTTAATCATCTCGAATTTAGAAGGGAGCTTAAAAAAGATGAGAAATTATTGTGAGTTCTATCATGAAGAAGGGAACGAGATCCAAGAGTGCATAGAATTCAGAACCTTGGTTCAAGGCATGATGGATGATAAGGAAGTGGAGTTCTACCAAGAAGTCAAGGAAGAAGGAAGCATATGCGCGTCAGAATCAACGACAAGGGTTCCGAAAGTAAATCATCTTGTGCTCATCATCTCGTGACCAAAGAATAATGAAGTGGGAGCATCGATAATGCCAAAGATCATAATTTAAAAACCTGCAACCTTCTCTTACAAGGATAGCAAGAAAGTCCCGTGGAACTATGAGTGCAACGCAATCATCCCGGGAAAGGAGACTTCAGCCAGTACTGTAAAAGAGGATCAGGGTATAGGTTCTCATATGCATAGTGGGAAACGCTATGATTTGATAAGTCTTCAAATAGAACTAGTAAAAGGAAATGCCATAGTGACAGAACAAAAGAAGGGGAAGCAACTGAGCCTGTGTTACCTATTAACGAGCCAGTAAAATAGGAACAAGCTAAGGAATTCCTCAAATTCTTGAAGAATAGCGAGTACAGTGTTGTGGAATAGTTGCATAAACAACCAGCTCACATATTTGTGCTAGCCTTGCTCTTGAGTTCAAAGGTGCATCGAAGTGCGTTGATGAGAGTGCTGAATGAAACCTATATGGCCAATGATATCTCTGTTAATAAATTACATAGGCTGGTCAACAACATAAGTGCCGATAACTTTATCTTCTTCAATGATGACGAAATACCGCCTGGGGGTATGGGATCTACTAAAGCTTTGAACATTACTACCCGCTGCAAAGGTTATACCTTGCCAGGGGTTTTGATCGACAACGGATCAGCATTGAATGTATTGCCCCTATCCACACTTAAAAGGCTACCCGTGGATAGTTCGCACATGAAAACATGCCAGAATATAGTGAGGGCATTTGATGGCACAGAAAGAAAGGTCATGGGAAAGATCGAAATACCCTTATTGATTGTTCTAACTATCTACGAGTTGGATTTCCTTGTAATGGATATCAAGCCTTCCTACAATTGCTTATTAGGGAGGCCATGGATACATTCAGCGGGGGTTGTACCATCATCATTACATCAGAAGTTGAAGCTAGTGTTAGAAGGTCAGCTGGTGAGAATAAATGCCAAAGAGGATATCATAGCGGCTGTAACCAATGATGCGCCATACATGGAAACTAATGATGAGGCAGTTAAATGTTCCTTTCAATCTTTAGAGTTTGTAAATGCAACATTTATTTCTGAGCGGAACAAAATTCCAGTGCCGTAAATATCTAAGACTACGAAGATGGGGTTGAAGTTGTTGATAAGGAAAAGAGCCTTACCTGAAAGAGGATTAGCGAGACGTCTTCAAGGAAGAATTGAGGTTCCGGTGCTGAAAGAAAAGCAAGATCACTTTGGCTTAGGGTACAAGCCAGATATGAGACAGAGAAAGAAAGAGCTAGAAAAAACGCAAGAAAGAAGAAAGGCGCGCTTAAGTGGAGAGGAAGTTCAGTGGGAACCAATGATAATTCCCCATATATCCAAAATCTTTGTATCAGAAGGGATCATTCATCCCAGAAAAAAGATACCGGTGGAAGAAATCATCGAGGAGATGTTGGAAAATGTTCACATCAAAGCCATACATGAAGACACAAATGAACAAGGGACCTTGTTAGATATCCGTCCCTATGAACCTGTGAGTGTTCTAAATAATTGGACTGCAGAAGAAATACCTAAAGTTTTTAGAGCTTTCTCAGAGTAATATTCAAAACACACTTGTTATTTTAGCCTAGAGACAATAAGAACTCCTTTGTGAAATAGGCTCATATTTGAACATCATTATTTTAATGAAATACATCTTTGCATTTATTTTGAGCAGATATTCCCTTAAGATTCTTTCATTCTTTTTGTACGAGTAATTATTTTGGGATATTTCATTCTCTTGGACTTATTCCCAAATCATTCTTTCATTAATTCATAATCATACTATACAAATAAGTATCCTTCAATTCATACATTCTTTGTATACTCCTTGGTACCTATAACTGGTCCCCGGATATCAATGACATGAGTGACTCTACTATAGACTCAGAAAATCTTTTTAATGAGACATGTGTTTAGAGGGATCTCATGACTTTGAAGATGACATAGATTGTAACTTATCTCCGGACTTGTTGAGGATGGTAGAGTAGGAGGAGAAACAAATCCTACCTCATAAGGAAACAGTGGAGATTGTGACCCTGGAAGAGGGAAAGGTTGTGAAGATTGGAACATGCATAACTGAAGAAATGAAGCGAGACTTCATCAAGTTACTTCGGGGGTTCAAAGACGTCTTCTCATGGTCATACCAGGATATACCCGGGTTAAGTAACGACATGGTAGTACACCGTCTTCCTATAAGAGAGGATTGTAAGCCAATTCAGCAAAAACTCTGGAGGATGAGGCCTGACGATGTACTAAAAATAAATGAGGAAGTTCAAAAGTAGTTCGATGCTAGGTTCCTACAAGTGGTCAAGTACTCAGAATGGGTGGCCAACATTGTACCCGTCCCTAAGAAAGATGGGAAGGTACGAATGTGTGTAGACTACAGAGATTTGAATAAGGCTAGCCCGAAAGATAATTTTCCCTTCCCTCACATCGACACTTTGGTGGACAACACGGCAGGGTACTCACTATTTTCTTTCATGGACGGTTTATCGGGATACAACCAAATTAAGATGCATCCTAAAGATATGAGGAATACCACATTCATAACCTTTTGGGGAACTTTCTGTTACAAAGTGATGCCATTCGGGTTGAAAAATGCAGGAGCCACAGACCAGAGAGCCATGGTGACCCTCTTCCACTATTTGATGCCTAAAGAAATGAAATTCTATGTTGACGACATGATTGCAAAATCCCAGACGGAGAAGGAACATGTGCACGTCCTGAGAAAGTTGTTCTTAAAGTTAAGAAAGTTCCAACTTAAACTCAATCCAGCCAAATGTACCTTTGGGGCTATGTCGGGAAAACTTCTGGGGTTTGTAATTAGTGAAAAAGGGATTGAAATTGACCTAGACAAAGTCAAGGCTATACAAGAATTGCCTCCGCCGCGTACTCAAAAAGAAGTTCGAGGTTTCCTAGGAAGACTGAATTACATTGCTCGGTTTATTTCACAACTAACCGAGAAATGTGATCCCATATTCCGTCTTCTGAAGAAACATAAACCAGGTATTTGGGACGAGGAATGTCAGGAAACTTTTGACAAGATAAAATAGTACTTGTCCAATACTCCAGTGCTGTTGCCACCTAGCCCAGATAGACCACTGATATTGTATTTAACAGTGTTCGACAAATCCATGGGATGTGTGCTAGGCCAACATGATGAGACCGGAAGGAAAGAAAAGGCGATATACTATCTCAGTAAGAAATTCACTGATTGTGAAACGAGATACTCACCTATGGAGAAATTGTGTTGTGCTCTGATCTGGACAACTTAAAGATTAAGGTAGTATATGTTGTACCATACAACTTGGCTAATCTTAAAATTAGACCCTTTGAAATATATGATGGAGTCAACCACTTTGAATGGGAGAATGGCTAGATGGCAGATTTTTCTTTTCGAATTTGACATAGTTTATGTGAGCCAGAAGGCCGTAAAAGGAAGTGTAATAGCTGACTTTCTAGCCAGTAGAGCCTTAGAGGACTACGAGCTTTTGAATTTTGATTTTCTAAACGAAGACCTGATGAATGTGGCAACCGTTGAAGAAAATTCCAAAGTGAGTCACATTTGGAAGTTGAATTTGAAGGAGCCTCAAACGCTGTGGGCAATGGAATTGGGGCAGTCTTAGTATCCCCAAGTGGTGATCATTATCCTATTGCTACCAAATTGGATTTTGATTGCACAAACAATATGGCAGAATATGAGGTGTGCATCATGGGCATCCGTGCGACCATAGAACGTAAAATCAAAGTATTAAAGGTATATGGGGATTCTGTATTGGTAATATACCAGCTCAAAGGTGAATAGGAGACAAGAGATCCCAAATTAATTAGTTATCGAAAGTTGGTCCTCGAATTGATTGAAGAATTTGATGACATTACCTTCTGCTATCTACCATGAGATGAAAATCAAATGGCTGGCGCATTGGCTACTTTATCTTCCATGATCAAAGTGAATAGGCAATAGGATATGAAGCCAATCTAGATAAGCATTCATGAGACACCAGCTTATTGTTACAATATTGAAGAGGAAGAAAAAGATGACAGCCCTTAGTACCAAGATATATTACGATATGTAAAAAACCATGAGTATCCTGACCAAACGACCAAGAATGATAAAAGGACATTAAGAAGACTGGCCAGTGACTACATCTTAGATGGGGAGATCCTATACAAAATAGAGAAGGATCAAATATTGTTAAGATGTGTGGACGCTGTGGAGGCTAAAAAAATCCTGGAAGAAGTCCATAAGGGTATATGCGGAACGCATGCAAATGGTTTCACAATGGCCAGACAGATTATGAGATTTGGATACTACTAGTCCAATATAGAAGGAGATTGCATTAATTATGCCAAGAAGTGTCATAAATACCAAATTTATGGAGATAAAATGCATGTACCTCCTTCACCTCTTCACGTTATGACTTCTCCATGGCCTTTTTCCATGTGGGGTATGGATGTCATCGGCCAATATCGCTGAAGGCTTCTAATGGGCACCGTTTCATCTTCGTGGTCATTGATTACTTCACTTAATGGGTGAAAGCTGCTACTTATGCTAATGTCACAAAGTTAGTAGTCAGCAAATTCCTGAAAAAAGAGATCATATGTCGATATGGAATGCCTGAAAGAATCATATCTGACAATGCGCTGAATTTAAACAATAGTACAATAACGGATGTATGCAATCAATTCAAGATCAGACACCATAACTCGTCACCGTATCGCCCAAAAATGAATGGCGCAGTGGAGGCGGCCAATAAAAATATTAAAAAGATTATGGGGAAAATGACTGAGACTTACAAAGACTGGAATGAGAAACTACCATTTGCCCTCTTTGCTTATCGGACATCTATCAGGACCTTTACCGGGGCAACACCTTTCTTTCTGGTTTACGAGATGGAGGCAGTTTTACCCATTGAAGTCAAAATTCCTTCTCTTCGGGTATTGGCTGAGCTAAAGTTGGATGAAGCAGAATGGATCCAATCTCGATATGACCAGTTGAACCTAATTGAAGGAAAGAGGCTAAAAGTTATTCGCCACGATCAGATGTACCAAAAATGGATGATGCGAGCTTACAACAAAAAGGTTTGTCCCAGAGAATTCCACGAAGGAGATCTGGTATTGAAAAAGATCATTCCCCTAAAAAAGGATTTTAGAGGGAAATGGATGCCAATTTGGGAAGAACCTTACGTTGTAAAAAAGGCCTTTTCTGGTGGACCTTTGATTTTGACCGAGATGGATGGGAAAAACTTGCCTAATCCAGTAAACTTAGATTCAGTCAAGAAATACTTTGCCTAAGAGGGAAAAGGGACCAAGGTGAAAACCCTCAAAGGGTGCTTTGAGTCCTAAAAAAGGGGGGGACCAAGGAGATAACCCGTAAAAGGCGCCTTGAGACCAAAAGGGATTTGAGTTGAAAATCCAAAAAGGGCGACTCAAGTGTTGATCAGAATGGGTCATGCGGTGATCTTGCTATACTTGAATCAACAGAAAAGGGTAGGCAACGTCTTGGAACATCGACAGAGTACTGTGGATCTCCTAAACACATGGCAGAGAAGTTCAAGCTGCAATATCTGGGGCACCTAATCTTCCTACTATTGAATTTGTTGTTCTTGGAATACTTTATACGTGTTCCCAATCAATTCCTCTTTTATTTTTACTATCATTGATAATTTATTCCTTTCGAGCCATGCTCCCAAATCAATTCTATTTTATCCATTGTTATGATCTTTTTGCAAGCATGTTGCATTAGAATAATGATTAATGGACTAATAATGGTTTCACAAGGGAAGTTTAGCATATTACTCTAGAAGTTTCCAAATAATACAAGAACCTGAAACAAGGCTATTGTTTAGAACGCACCAAGTTTAAAGGTTGAAATATCTAAGAAGGAAAAGTCTAAGACTATCCCTTCAGATTTTGTTGTCAGAACATTGATTGAACAAAAAGGCAAGATGTCGTGTTGGTGATAAAACTTTAATGAGCAAACAAGAAATGATCATCGAGCAATAAGAAGAGGTTTTTCTTGGAGAAGAAAATTCTACAGTGGTGCATAAACATTTGGTATGACACCTTAGGTGTGGTGTAAATGACCAAAGTGATGGAAGAGGATTCACATCCTATAGTCTTAAATTGCAATTGGAAAGGATGAAAAAATGTCAGATTTTACACCCCGGGTTTCAATAACACAAGACTCGTGACCTTGACGTACGATTAAACCTTAAGGTTACAGTGGGGCAAACTGATTGAGCATTCTTTGGGTTTTTGTCGAAGGCACCAGCCAAACAAAATGACTCAGTAACACATCAGTGATAAAACCTTAATGAACAATGAGTAATGACAACCTAAACATTAAGGGATCATTTTCATGACATTCTGCATTCATTCATATGCATCCAGTTAGGAGATTTTGATTTCATTCCAATCATAACATCCTAATCACTAGGCATGAATAGGCCTATGAAATGGATTTTACAGGTCATGTTCCCCAGAGAACAGATCGAAGAAAGCAAGTCTTATCCCCCTTGAAGTTGCAGTGGGGCAGAGTGAAGATGACGAATCTTATTTCCCTGAAGTTGTAGTGGAACAGATTAAAGCCAATAATCTTAACTCCCTGAAGTTGCAGTGGAGTAGACTGAGGATAGAAAACCTTATCTCCCTGAAGTTGCAGTGGAGCAGGTTGAAGATACAAGTCTTATCTCCCTGAAGTTGCAGTGGAGCATATTAAACCACAAACCTTATCTCTCTGAAGTTGCAATAGAGCAGGTTGAAATAATAAACCTTATCCTCCTGAAGTTGCAGTGGGGTAGGTTGAGGATGCAAGTCTTATCTCCCTGACGTTGCAGTGGGGTAGGTTGAGGATGCAAGTCTTATCTCCCTGACGTTGCAGTGGAGCAGACTAAAACCACAAATCTCATCCCCCTGAAGTTGCGGCAGAGTAGATTGAAGCTACAAGTCGTAGCTCTCTAAAGTGCGGTGGAGTGGATCAAAGCAACAAGACGCAGTCAACTAGAGTGAAGCTACTTGAAAAAGAGAAGCACCAGAACAAGTCAAGAATTGGCGAGACCGGGTAAAATTGGTCTTTCCTAAAAGTCTTTGCTCTATTCTCGTTACACGACAATGAGCAAAGAGGGGTAGCTGTACAAGCCCAATTTCACCCAGGCCCAGGCAAACAAAATTAAACCTAAACCCAAAATACCAGCCCATTACAACCAAATAACCAAAACCCAACAACCTAAGCCTAACCAGGCCCAACACCCCAAATTAGACCCAAAACCCATTAGTCAAACTAGGGTTTCAGCTTTTCTGAAACCCTAGCTAGCCCAGCCCGCCGCCGTCGCATCATCAGTGCAAGTGGCCATACTTGGTATTTGGGATCTTCCAGACGATTGAGCCCTAATGTATTGGGTTCCAATTTTCCTCGTTGAATCTAAATAATCGAGAATATTCCTTAATCAAAACACATAAATAAAAAGCTCATTATCGGGAATTCGATACGTTGTGTCCTAACGCATTGGATACGACATGTTGTTTTCTCGAGATGAGGATTTTTCTAAAAAATAATAAAGGCAATATTCAATGTTTGGAATTTTGAGAAATTGTGACCTAACGTATTGTACTACGATTTCTTCATATGACTTAAACAATTGAATACCCTTTTGAATTTTATTGCATGAGTTTTTTTTTAAAGACAAGCTCATTTCTGAGGATGTGAAATATCATGCCCTAACTCATTGGGTGTGACATTTTCTCTCTCTGAAATGAGAGGGTCTTAACATGTAATTTGATTTATACAAGTTTTTTTAATACAAGGATCATATTTTAAAATCTTTGCACTTTCTTGATATTAAGACACTAATTAATCAATAAGGTACCAATTTTGGGCGTGTCGAGGGTGCTAACCCTTCCTCGTGCATAACCGACTTCCGAACCCATTTTTTAGATTTTATAAGACCAAAAATTATCGTTTTAGTAAATTTAAATTTTTATTAAAATGATTTAATTATGAGGTGATCCGATCACACCACATTTCTAACCATTTAATCATTTGGTACCAACTTATTACATCCAACCTAATATCACATTTGCATATCAAGTTCATTCCAACTTCAACAATCCCAAATCACAACATACACAATACCATTTGGCCATATTAATTAAACCATTACTAGCTTAAATATCAATATAACTATATATTATACAAAATTGACTCAAAACCTATGTATATGCCATATATCAAAATGAAAGTGGACTATACAAACATTGCTAAGTCAAGGATTCTTGATTGGATGTTGAATAACAATTCAGGACTTCAGAATCTACTATGACCTACACACGGAATAAACAAATCGTACACTAAGTGAAAAACTCAGTGGCTTTTTCATGATTCAAGTCAATAAATAAGCATAGTCACAATAAGAATTCGATCAATATATGCTATAATTCAACCATTTCAATTTAAATGTTCAATACGAAAATATCATTCTCATACACCATTTCACTTGATAATCAAACTAAACATTTTATGCCATACTTTTTATTAACAAAGATGCAATCATTTCCATTTCCATTTCATATATACATGTATGTACCAATATGATATTCACTCTCATTTTCATCCAATGCTAATGATAATTCATTTGAGGATTCATTTTTTTCTTTTGAGTCTTTTGACTCATTCATATTCGATTCCCAGGGCTTTTATCAACTTGATTGCATGATGTCTTTAGTCTCAATTTGCATATATGCACATATAGTACTAATTCATATCATCATTTCAATTCAATATCATTTAACAAGTTTACATTTTTTTAATCAATATTAATCTGATTTAGACTCAAGGCAGATAGACGGATCATCCAACCAACATATCAATCTAGCACCAAAGTGCGTCATCAGATAAACCAAAGTAGTTGGCCACATAGTGCATCATCAGATAAACTGAAGAAAATTTATTGGCACACATAGTGTAATCTGGCACACAAAGTGCATAAACCCGTATATAATCTAATCTTATGACATGTCAACTATATTTGACTTTGCCCAAACAGTTAACAGGGTAACCATTATTCCAGTTATACATTGTTTACATGCTTACATATCAAGTTTCATACCATTTTCATTATCTCATCATATCAGATATCATATATCACCATTTCATTTCTACTCAATTCATCACATGAATCAGTATCAATTTTCATATTGAATTTATTTACGGCATGCACATCTTGATTCAATTCTTAACCAATATCATCAACACGAATCATTTATATGATTAGCATAAACTTACCTCAATGATCTCGAAACATAGAAGTACAAACTAAATTCTCTCGTCACTCGTTGACGACTCTCACTTTTCCTTTCTCTCGTTACGGCCTAACGTCGTCTTTAATTTTAAGGTTTTGGTTGATAAATGTAATTTGCAAAGTTTGAAAATTTTCTTCTTTCTCTTTTAATGGAAACGAGAAAAGAAAGAAGATGACAAGCTTTCATATTTCCTTCCACTCAAATTTCATAGATATATATATTTCCAAATTAGCGACTTAATTATTATAATTAAGCATGATTAATTTGTTAATTAATATGCATTTACACATTTTAATTATTAACTTAGTTTAATTGTAATTTATCATCACACTCTAATATCATTCATTCATTATTGGTTTATTAATCATTTTAGTCCTTTGGATAATTGTTATGTAGGTCCCCAAGCATTTTCTTAATTAAAACTCAATAGCGATTGGATTTTTACAATTTAGTCCTAGAGTTTTAATTAACTATCTTTTGGCTAAATTACTTAACCGATCTTTATTATATTTTCATATTAACTTTGCAAATATTCTCATTTTATATTTGCGAACTCGATTTACGAAAATGAGATTCTGAAATTGCATTTGTCGACACCACTAGAAATCAGGTCATTCATAAACATAATAGAAGAATACTACAATAATAAATGTTCAATCATAAATTTATTTTATACAATCATAAACTTCAAAAGAAAAATCAAGGTAAAGGATTAATTCTCACCGTATTTGATGCATCTTCTGAAGGGAAAATTGATTGAGTCATTGTCATTGTTGGCTGTAAAAAGAATAAAGGTTAAACAACTCAAATAATCAAGAAATTGAAGGAAAATAGCCAAAAA
The DNA here is from genome assembly GCF_025698545.1 of Gossypium raimondii. Classification (NCBI taxonomy): domain Eukaryota; kingdom Viridiplantae; phylum Streptophyta; class Magnoliopsida; order Malvales; family Malvaceae; genus Gossypium; species Gossypium raimondii. Next base: position 22,749,945 of record NC_068565.1, read on the forward strand.
CAAGAGAGATGAAAGAAATATGATGATACAAATATAGTCATTGTACACAGCAAATGTATTTACAACCAAGTATAAGTTGCTTTAGCACTAAGTTTAAGATATAGTCGTTTATCAATTTTAATCAAATTTTAAACCTTAAAATCCATCCCAAAATCAAAATCTTAAATTATATATTTAAGTAATTTGTATGAGATTTATAAAAAAATGTGAGTATTCTCAGGATCGAAAAAAATATATATACATATGTATATGCATGTAATAGAATATATCTCAAGACCGACAAAAAAAGTGATATTTGATTATAAAATAATGCAATTTGCCCCCATTTAGGGATGGTGAACAACCTATAAACTTTAAAATGCAAGCAAGCTCGTACAAAGACAATGTACATGTAAATAAAAGGGGGGAAACCTTGACCAAAAACCTTGAAACAGAGCAATAAAAAAGAAACAAATTGTAGGAAAAGAAAATAAAACGCTTATTTAAAAAAAAAGGAATCTGAACCTTACAACATAACAAATTGAATCTTGAGGAAGAATGTGAAAAATCAATTTTTACTGTTGTTAAAAAAGGAAAGGAATTTTTTTTTATGTAATGTATTTTTTGTCTTCTTTATCAATAGATGGGCGATAAATGTTCATTATTTATTTTTTATTTTTGCAATTAATGTTTCTTTTATTATTTTTTAAATTAATGTTGCTTGTAATTTTAAATTTGTTACTGCAACAACAAGGAAAACATTGGTTTGAGCATGATGGGCTGCATCTTTTCTCCAATTAAAAGGTTTAGGGGTATTATGGGTAGAAGTTGGAATTATATAAAAAATATTTTATTAACATTTAAAATATTTATTTAATATATAAATTTATATTTAAGCTATTAAAAATATTGTAAAGACCCAGAAGTCAGTGGTATCGAAAAATCCAGTTTCGAGAACCCATTTTTGAAAATCGAGGCCTTAAATATTTTTAAAAAAATATTTATGGAGATATATTAGAAGTGAATTAAATTTTGGATAGGTAATTTTTACAAATTAGTGTTTAATTAAGTATAGGGACTAAATTGTAAAAGTAGTAACAATTTAATTTCTAGATAATTTTTAACTAGAAATAAGGAGCAAGGGTCAAAATGACAATTATGCCATTTCAACGAGCATAGTGGACGGTTGATAAATTGATTTCATTAAATTTTTAGTGAAAAGAAAATAAAAATAAAATAAATGGAAATATATTAGCTTAGTGGGGAGAAAGAGAAACATTTATTTTCTCTTCATCTTCTCAAAGTCAAACCTCCATAGCTTGGAGAAGAAAATTTTGACACTTAAAGATTTGATATTTAAAGCTTAAATTGGTGAGTTCAATCTAGTCTTTCTCTTGTAATTTTTATGTTTTTAAAATCCTAGGAAATTAATCTAGCTGACCCGCATATTGTTTTTTGAAACCGTTAAAGCTTTGGAAAAATGCCATTGATGATATCTTGAAGTTTTAGGTACTAAATTGGTAGATTACAAGCTTAGAAGTGAAAATGAACTAAATTTTAGAGTTTTTTTGTTAGTTTTGCATAATAGGGACTAAAATGCACAAATTTTGAAATTTGTGGTAGAAATGAGAATTAGTAAGCCCCAATTGGACTATAGTGAAAACGAATTGAAAATACGAGTTCTAGATTGAAAGTTATGTTAGTCCCTTTTTTAGGGACTACATTGAATAAATTGTAAAATTTGTTTAAGTTTGAGATTGAGTGTGAATTTGTTTGTATATTGATGATTTGGTATGTTTATGTTAATTCATAGCTAATGTCTACCCGGATTCCTCAAAGAAGAAAGGAAAAGACAAAGTCGTCGATGAATAGCTCAGAGGTTACGATTTGTGTTTCTATAATATGAAACCATTTCAATTGCTGAAATTATGAATTGTATTGCTTGATAAGAATATAAGGTGAGTTGAAATTGTAACTTGAGCTAAATCGATTTGAATTGATTGGTTGTTTACTGTAAAGACTAAATTGAATAGGTTTGAGGTTATTGTATAATGATGTAAATGCGAAATTGAATATAGTTTTAGATTAATTATGTTGGGACACATTTATATGTATTGATGATTGGCTAATGAACATATTTTATTGAATTGAGAAATTGGCTTATAATGGAAATAGAGAATGGTTACCCTATTAACTGTTTGGACAGAGTCGGATATAGTTGGCATGCCATAAGATAGGAAGAGTTTAGGGTTATTACGACTACGAGTTGAGGAGTGCTGGGCACACCTATTTGTCGGTGGTTGGATTTGTGTATCCGTCTAAGTCCAAGTCAGGTTAATAGGGAGTTGAAAATGTAAAACAAAATAATGAATTTCGAAATGAATTGGGATAAAGATTTATGATGATCATTGATATTGAAAACTCAGAATTGAAATAGAAATGTGACCATATATTTGTTGTGATGTCAACAATGGTATAAATGCATTAGATGATGAAATGGTTGTAAATATGGTAAAAGCATAGTTTAATAGTTGAATGAAATATGCACCTTATGATCTTCAATTCATTGCTTTTGTATGATTTAATATATGAGTTATAGAAATACCATTGAGTTATACTCAGCGTACGGTTTTGTTTTCTATGTGCAGGTTAGGTTTCGATCTTGTACACTCCTCATCAATATCAGCATCTAGTCGTGATCCCAGACTCGTCATGTTGGTGATATTTTATTATTGTTGTGGTATGTACCTAAGGAGTCTTATGTTTAATGTTAAATTGATGAATGAATTGGTATTTTGATATGGTATATGTATATGTTAACGTTAGTAGATGGTGTTATGAATTATATGTATGTTAATGTGTTGTGTTTATGCTTGAAATGTGAAATGGGTGTGAGGATATATATTTAAGTAGATAAGTATCTTGAATAATGATGCTAGTAGAATAATTGAATAATGTGCTAAGCCACGTTTATGTTAAAATTGGCATAATCAAATAGATTTATAAAGTACTAATGTATGAAAGATATGTTAGAAGTTTAGAAGTGAATATAAAGCATGTTATGATTAATATATGTCTTGATAGTTGAATAGAATAGGAGATAAGTAAATGATAGTTGATTCGGAAGCTTGAAATGCTTGATAGAATTACTTGTATTATTAGATTTTGAATGATGTTTTGTAGTGCCAAATATGGCATGATAAATGAATTGGTTTTGATATAGGATGTATGAATGAATTGTGGTTGAACTTGACTTGGTTTACAAGTTTATAGAGGTACCATTTGAATGTCAAGTGTTTGAGCATGAAATGGGAAAGTTAAAGGAAATTTTTGACATTTTAGCAAGAAAGTATTGATACTCTGGCATTAGGTATACGTGACCATTTGAACAGTTTTCTCAAACAAACAGAATGCCAAAACCGTATTGATACTTAAATAGGTATCAGTACCAAGAAGCCAAGTATCGATACCCTTGTTTGGGAACAAATTTTGTAAAACAAATAGATTCAGGTTTTGGTATCGATACCAAATGATGGTATTGATAATTTCAATAAAGTATCGGTACCAAACAATCAAGTATCAATACCAAACAATCAAATATCGATATTAAACCCTTAATTTTGAAATTTTACAATTTAGTCTTATTTCATGCTCGGAATTCCAATTTAGGTACATCTATGTTTGGTTTAAATAGAATTGAAGTGTATGTTTATCATTGTACAATGTTGCCCCAGCAACGAATGTGACATCCCGTTGCTCAAACCCGACGATCGGGTCAAGTAATAGGGTGTTACAAATATTTTGTAAATAAAATATGGACAAGTTGGGTCAGACGCAAATTCTATTAATTCTATTAGGGTTGGGCTTAGATAAAAGATAGGCCTATGTTTTAGTCAAGACAGCTTAGGCAAAGAGAATGAATATAAACACCATGTCTGGGCTCGGCTCGTCCCGATTCACAAGTTTACTATGAAGTTACTCGGTAAAAGTAGCATGGAGGCACCTGTACTAGATGTTTAATTGCATTTTGTCCCCTTTACTCAAAAAATAGAAAAATGAATCTATGTAACACCAGGTCAAAGAGAAATCTAGTCCTTTCTTTAAAAACTTCATCTATTTCAACCTTGATGAGTTTTTTTTCTTTATCAACAGATAGATGATAGATGCTTGTTATGTAATTTATGTTCCATACAAAATGTTATATTTTATGTTGTTTATATATATATATATATTTTAAATTAATTTTTTTATTTTAGATTTTATTTAGTATAATATATGTTATTAACATTTTAAATTTTATTTAATATGTAAATTTATATTAAACACCATATCAAGGCTCTACCTAACCTAGTCCACGAACAAATTTACTATGAACTCACCCAATAAAAGTATCATAGAGGTCTTTGTGCTAGAAGTCAAATTGCATTTTTCTCTTCCACTCAAAAAATGGGTAAATTAATCTTTATACATTAGATCAGAGAACAAACTGATAATTTTGTTAACAAGAGAAAGAATCGAGGATTTATTATAAATTTTTAATGATTTATTATATATTTTAAATATTGTTTTACAATTTTTAGTAATTTTGAGAACATATTTATAATTTTCTAATAATTGTATGATTTTGAAATAATTTAAATTTTTTTATGATATTTGAATTCTTATTTTTTTTTGTTTTTTTTTCAAATGATGATGTCATTGTGATGTCTTAGTTGACACATGACCCTTTGTAATTGGTTAGATATCTCAACCGTTTTTTTAATGTCCAAAGGACTATACTAATGAACTTTTGATAAGTGAGCCAAAAAAAATTTTAAGGACCAAAGTGGGAAAACGATATAATAGGGGCTAAAGCAAGCATTAAGCCTTAAGTTTAATACTTTTAAATATTAAAAGCTATGAAGCACAAACATGTAATATGGGCATGATACTGACACATTGACATGTCGAATTTGAAAAATTGAGGACACGAATATGGTTAGGAATGGCTACGGGGGCAGTTTTTTGCCTACCTCGACCCCAACCCGACCCAATACCTAAGGAAAAAGGCCCGCCTTAAATTTGACCCCAAAATTTAACAGTAGACCCAACTTGACCCGATTCCATACAAATGTTCTAATTTTTCATTTTCGCTTTTAAACTCAATTTTTGAGCAAAAAATTAATATTAACATATCCTAATTTAAAATTTCCATTTGGTTGCAATGGATTATACATCTTGATGCCTATTTTATCTCTTTCATAATTTCTACTTTCCCCAGCTATTTGGCAATATTCATATGGAAGTCTTGATGATGGTTGATGGATCTCAATTTCTTTTATGCAATCAAACTATTACCTAGTTTTTATTTTAATGAAACTAAATAAAGCACAGGAAAATGAATGGAGCACTAGGTGCAACACATTGGTGTCCATTACACTAACAACCGTCAGCAAGCATAAAACGAGACCAACTCTAACAAAACAACTAAAGGCTCACTTATATAACAAAATTATATACCATATCCACAATTAACATCATCTAAACACTAATGTCCAAAACCAGATTTGTATTAGTCGCCCACAACAATTGCTCGAAACTCTCTAGGGCAGTTTATCTAGCCACCGCTCCTCCACGTTAAACATAACAGCTCAAAGACAACAAGGCATAAACTAGCTATCAAGCACACTAGAAAACATAGACACCAACTTCACATCATATCAGCCCAAAGACCTATGAGAAACCATAGGCACAATAGTCCAGACAAACTAACACTCCAATTAATACATAAACTGAAAGTTACGACTACAATTAACACAATTCAGATGGAAGTTATTACTATCAACGTGTTTCTACTACAAAACTAAGAGTTAACATCCATGGACTTGATCAGTACGACATCGATGGGTTGGAACAACCTTCGTCAATTAGAATTGTATATACTTTTTGCTAGCATTCAAAAGGGGTTTTATTTATTTATTCTTAAAGCTTGGAACAAATCATGATGAATCAAAACTTGACATAAATAAATTAATTAGATTCTTTTAAGTGACATGAACAAAACATTTCCTATTCAAATTACAAAACATGATTACTTAAAGATCCTAAAGGCACAATTCACTAAACTTATCGGAGTTGTTAAATATAAAGTAGAAAAAGGAATACAATATAATTTTTTGCAATTCAAGTGTCATTTGGCATCACTCAAGGTTTAACTAGGGTCATTGCGGTTCAAGCGAGAAATATAAAAATTTTGAAATATGTTGAACTATAATTCGAAATTTTCCTTCCGTGGGCCTGACCAGTACAACATTGAGAGGTCAAAACAACCATTATCAATTAGAATTATATATATATTCTTCACTGACTTTATTTGAAATGAATTTTTGACTTATTTTAAAGCTTAGAATAAATCATGATGAATCAAAATGTGACATAGAGACAATAATTAGATTCTCTTAAGTGTCATTAACAACACGTTCTCCCGTCAAATTACAAAACGTGGTTGCTTCAAGATCTCAAAGGCACGATTCACAAAACCTATTGACACTACAACAAATTGGACCTTTAGTGGCGGATACTAGGCGTTTACAAGAGAAACACTATTAAGTCAAACCTTTAACGGTGTTTAGACACAAAACGTCGTTAAAATGACACCTTTAGCGGCATTTATGGATAAAAATGCCTTGACAACTTAAAAATTAGTGCATCGTGAATTAGTTTTGGCGATATAAATTTTGAACATTTACTACAGGAATTGTCGGTATAATCTATAACTTTTAGAGGCATTTATTGTGCAAACGCTCCTAAATAGATAATTCTTATAAAAAAATTTATTTGTTCTCACATAGATTTGTTGGCGTCCGCAATATGCTAGGTTAATGTGATACAAAGTACATATTATAATTTTAGTTATAATTATGAAAAGTATAATTATTATTTTAAAATTATATAATTAGAAGAAATGATATTAATTTAGAAGAAATTTATGTGAACAATAATATTAATTTAAAAGTTTTATTTTATAAAAATAAAGATAAAATCATAAATTACATTAAAAATTAAATTAATATTTCAATAAATAATTTTCAAAAATATTAAATTACTTTATATATTATATTTCCATAGTAATTTTATTTCTTCCCATCGTACTTATAATATTTATGTTTTGAAATTAGTTTCTGTATTTAAACTAAAATATAAAAAGCAAATAAAATTTGTTTTATAATAAAAATATAAAATTTAATGTTCAATCTTATATATATTTATATTTTTTCAAAAAAATAATTTAAGCATACGAGGCATATTTAATAACGATTTTGCGGCGTTTTCTGTATAGATGCTGCAAATGTTTTATCTTTAACGGCGTTTGCTGATGGAAATGCCGCGGTTTATTAACTTTTAACCTGTCCATTAACCCCGCTCAACTTTTAGCAGAAATCCCTAACTCCCTTCTTCCAATCTGCCCTCTGACAACTTCGTGTTCTGTTCGTCAGCCTCTCCCTCCGTCGACCGCTCCCTCTGTCGACGTTTCCTTCCGTCGAACGCTCCCTCCATTGCTCACTCCATGGATTGGTGTGTTCAGTCGATTAATCAGTCGCTGTCATCTCCACTGGTAAGTGATGATCCTTTCAAACTCCTGATTTGAAGTCTTCATGTGTGCCTTCTCTCATAAAAGAATAAAAGAAACTTTCAAGTGACTACTCGGATCAACTCAAAACAAAAGCCCTACTCCGTCCCAAGAAAGATCGGATAGGTTTTTTCTTGAACACCTCATATATTTCCAATTTGCAGGCCTATTTATACTCTTTCATGGGAAATAATTTTATAAAACCCCTCTATATTCTTCACTCACATCCATGTCTTTGAATTTCTAGCTTTTCTTAACTAATCGCACTTCTTTATGAAATCTCTACATTTATTTTTGTGGGTAAAAGCATTGCATATATGGATATGTAGTTAAAAGAGCTTCATCTATTTTAACAAACAAGTAATTTTTGCTATTATGGCCCCAGCTGATGTGTTGTTGAAGGATTTGGGTTTTGTTTTATATGCCCTTTTCCCTAAGGAGTTTAAGGAGTTCAATCTGCCCACTGTCTTTCTCAAATTTTCTTATGGCAATTGCTTTTCTTCAATGAACTCTGAATTTTTAGGGGAATTTCAAATTGGTGATGATATAAAACCATTGGATCCTCAAAGTGTAGTCAGTGTTGTTCGAGGCTAATAAGTTGCATTTTCGTCCTATTTTTCTTGGAAAAGGTGGTTTAATCCAGACTTCATCTTTTTCTCACTTAGATATGCGTGCCCATCAACACACGTGCAGAGTAAATATTTTCTGTTATGTTTTGAAGTCTTGGCATGTGAAAAATTGGTAAATATAATTTTGAGTTTATGGAGATTTGAGGAGAAATTGTCATTCATTCAGTTCCATTGAAGTGTCTTTATAAAATGGTTAATAGTTTTCGTATATTACTATGATTTGTGAAAGCTATTGCTGAGAGGACTTTGTATAGTTTCAGGAGGATTGACGGCATCCACGTTCTTCAGAGCATGTTTCTCATATGGAGAAGATCCAAGCCAAGACAAATAAGGTAAATCTCCACAACCCATTATAGTTTAGAAAGTCATGACCATGTTGAAGCGTTTTGAGTTCCTTAAATTTCAATGTCGTGCATTTTTGCATAGTAATGAAATACATGCCTTGGTAGTGTTTGGGTCTTGTGCGTACCAAATAGTATATACTTGGCAGAAAAAGCCATGTGTAAAGGTAACAAATGGGTTATATCATTATATCTTAAAATTTTAGGGAAGAGTGAATGATTAATATTTGATTGATTGAAGAAGAAATTAACGTAAAAGTGATTGAATGAAGTACAAAGTATGCTATTGCCTTCAATTCCTTTCATGAAACTGTTGTTGGATGATGAAACTATGAGCAACTAGATGTGACTGCTTTGCCCAGTTTTTGAAGTGAGACTGTAAGATGCTTATCCATCTAAGATTGTCTGAGTAGAAAGTTTAACATTTGGGAGAACAAAAATGTCTAATTTACTCTTTTAACTGTGGATGTTACCATTACTTAACAAACCATCCCTTAACCGATTGAAAAAAGGCTAACAGCGAGTTTGGTTCACCTGAATAGGAATCCTATTCAGGCCTCATTCTATGCTTTGCAGTGAAGCAAATGTTTGGTTGGAATGAATCTCATTCCAAGGAATGAGCTATTCCTCCCTTATTACATGCAAGGCTGTAATAGCTATTCTTTAATGGACCATAAGGATGGTTATTATGGGTGTCACCAAATAATAAAAGAAAAGTTATGCACAATTTTATCCCCACTTAAAATAGCGAACAAACCCAACATAAAATCATGGAGGAAATTAGAAATAAAAGAAGGGGCAACCGAAAATAGCAATGCCAGAGCACAACTTGTCGGAAAAATTAAAAAAAAAAAACTTAACAAGCCATTTCGAGTCCTTAAAAAAGCCCAACTGCAGAATCCATATTTATGTTGTCGATGTTTTGACTTCTTTCCAAGCCGAGTCAACAGGCCTAAACTCTTTCTTTCCTAAGGCAGGAAGGAAAGTCTTGATCAAATGGGCAAGGCAGGATATCAGCAGTTCCATTGCCAGTTGGAGTTTTAGTGGAAATTACTCTTTCTTACCTTACGAAATCAGCTTTCAATCCAGCAGGAATAGCAGGTTACAGGGCAATCTCTCCTGTGAGCAAACAAAGAAGACCATAAAATCAGCATCTTCCTCAAACACAAACATGCAATCATCTAAAAACGGTCGATTATCTCCAGTAGAGACATAAAAGTGAAAAGTTGGGATTTTTATTTGTTTTTTCTCTTTAAAATTAGATTTGCTATTTTAGAGGTTGATTTAGGAGAAATTAATTAGAGTATCAAAGAGAGAAGATGAAGGTCTATTTCTGATAGTTTTTGGAAAGTGAAAGAAGTTGGTCGGCGACAACAAATAATGATGAACTCGTCGGAAAATTGATCGGAAAACTAGGTTTGTAAAAGTTTCTGAAAAGAGAGAAGAAAAAGATGTGGAAAGGGATAAGAACAAAGTAAAAAAAAAAAAAAAAATGCAAATAAGCGGATGGTTGGTGGAAAAAAGAAGAAGAGGGAAATGGTAAAAGATAATGAAGATAATGGCTTTCTCAAAGTTCTTTTGTTTTATAATTTATTAGTAATATTATATATTGTTATTTTTATTAATTCATATTTTAATAATAATTATATTAAAATGTTATTAAATTATATATTATTATTTTATTAAATTATATTTAATAATAATTGTAATCACTTAATTTTGTTCGGTTCGGGTTTCGTGTTTTAATTTTTCCAAATCGCAGGTTTGGGTTGGTCTCATATGAGCCCAATGATTGGGCCTATTATGATTAGATAATTGGGCTTTAGCCTATTAATGTTTTGGTTTTTTATGATATTTTAAATAATAATAATAGAATAAAAAAATAAAAAAAATTTAAAATTTAAAATTTACATTTTGACTTCTTAATTTTTCTAAATTTATATTTTGACCCTTTAATTTTCTTAATATTACATTTTGACCTCTAAACTTTTCTAAAATTACATTTGGAACTTTAACTTTTTTAAAATTATATTTTGACCTTAAATTTTCCTAAAATTACTCTCTGACCTTAAAAGTTTTACACCCTTTGCAATCTAGTCCTTCTAGCACAAAATCCCCAGTCGCTAGACGCGATTTGTGCGCTTGCCCTCTACGATTTTCTGCGGCTGGCCTAGGGTGGTAGCCCTCCTCCCATGCTACCTGCTCCATGAAAAAAATCAACAATAAAAGAGGGCTCCTTCCCAAAATCGACAGAGAGAAAAAAGTAAAAGAAATAAAAAAAGCCCAAAAAAATCGAAAACAAAATACATAAAAAAACAACCTCAAATTCGATCATTTCCCTTATCGCCATCGCAATCATCGCACCACCATCATTTAAAATCTAAACAAACCAAGCCAAGCAAGAAAAGAAAAAAAGGAAAAAGGGGCTTTCAAAAAAAGAAAAGAGAAGAGAAAAGAGAAAAATGGAATGAGAGGGGAAGAAAGAAGAGGAAGAGAGAAACAAGGGCATCGGCAGCCGTCACACCACTGGGCGGAGGGAGCATAGGGAGCAGCCAAAGGGGCTAGGGCCGAGAGAAAGAAAAAAAAGAAAGGAAAAAAGAAAAAAATAGAAAAAATAAAAAATATAACAGCCGGGTTGACTCGACCCGACCACCGACCCGACCCGTGCTACCAGCAACCCAACAGCACCTAGCAGATCAGTCCACTCTAGGCCCAACAGTAGGCCCACTTCAAGAGTAACCACGGCATTAACCAAAGAAGATAGCAGGCAAGCGCCAAATTTCAAAGACAATAGCATGAACAAAAAAAAAAAAAGAAAAGAAGAAAAAAAAGGAAAAAAAGGCCCATTTTTCAAGCCCATAAATTTGGGCTTTTTGGTAATTTTTTAACCCATTTTTAATTTAGTCCATGTATTTTGATGACATCTCGTTTTTAATATTATTGGCATTTTTTAAACATTTTTCTTTTTTAAAATTTTATAAATATTTCATTTATAATTTTTAATACCTAAGGTAACAAACCGATTTAGCATTAAGCCATCGATTTCATTGCTGTGTTGGGTGAATATCATCGATTCGTGTTAAATACAGGACACCCTTCTAAAAAATTGAGAAATTAAAAAATTCTTGCATTTTAAAATAAAATGTTTATTTTTATGGTTATGCGTAAATTATCGAAATTTCATTTTTAAAATGTATATAATACGATAATATGTAATTTATCAAAATTCTTGTTTTTTAAAATCGGATCATGATTAAATCTTAAATTGAATTCGTATTTTTGAAAATTAAGATCATGCATTTAACGAGATACCAATTTTAGGCGTCGCGAGGGTGCTAATACCTTCTTCGTGCGTAACTGACTCTTGAACTTTAATTTCCTCTGGATTTTGACGTAGACCTAAAATTGACTCTTTGTAGAGAAATTTTAAAAATTATAATTTTAAAGAAAGAGAATTTGATAGGTGTCTGATCACACCTAGAAAAAAGATCAGTGGCGGCTCCTTTTTGTTAACAAAATCAAAACTTTTTTTTCCAAAATTTTCAATAATCGCCTCGACTAGCGCCCATATAAATTTTAGGTCGCTATAGCTGGCGACTCCATTGGGAAATTTTTTTTTTGAGAGTCGAGTCTAATGTTAAATGCTTATTGTCAAAATTTTTAAAATTCCTTGATCAAATTAACATTTAATCGTGATCTTTGAATTTTGTTTTTGAAAAGTCATGCATCTGCATCATATTGTAAATATTTTTCTAACTTGTTTTATATTTCTGTTTTTTCAACTCTAAATTTTACTATGTTAGCTTTTTAGTGAATAAAAAAAGAAAAGGTTTGTGAGTTTCTCCCCACACACCGTGCACTTGCATTCTTGTATAACATGAGCTCTCTACCCGAGCTCCGCCCTTTTAAGTGGAAGCAAAACACTACGCCTTCGTGAGTTAACTCGTCCCTCCGCATAGGCTAGTGAAATTTTTCTGGGTTACATAGGGCTTATGCTTTCGTGAGTTAACTTGTCCCTCCGCATAGGTATAAGTAAATGTAATTCCTCAAATTGAGTTTGCGAGCCTGTGATGGGCGATGGCTGAGGCTTCGTACTAGCCTTAGTAGGTGACAGTATGGACAATTTGAGTACCTTTCTAAAACCGAAACCACATATAGTGAACCATACGAGCCACTCAATTAGAGCTATACCAAACTTTCGTCCGTTGAATAATCACCAAATAAGTACATGGGAGAAATGTCTCTTACCTTTTATTACATTTATGCTTGTTTTTGCAAGAGAATTAGGCCTGTTTAATAAAATTGAATCAAATAAATTATTTGGTAAATATGTGGGGTAGGTTTACTTCGTAAAACATGATTGGGTAAAAATGTGGGTTAGTTTCTAAAAAATGCATGATTAAATAGCTTAATTTATTAGATTTATCATGATTTTTCCTTCGTTTATATTTGTTGTGATTACTAACCAAGGTTATTTGTCTTCATTTCATTTCTCATCATGCATAATATGCATTCTATTAGGAATGTGTTGATTAGAGATTGGTTGCCAAAAAAAGGGTTTCTGATAAGGGAGTCAATTACGCAAGTAACTTAGAAAAATGTCGTAGTTCAAGACTGGTCTTTGAGGACCCAGAAAGCAAAAGGGGACAGTTTAAAGAAAGGATATATCTCCAATCTTCCCTAGCATGTGACTTCGAATGCTCGTTAGAATAACCTCGAAGAGTTGACTAAGATCTAGAAACAATGAAACTCAGACACTAGGGGCATCTTCATTGAGAAGTACGGAGATATAGCTCACTTGATCTCAATCAATGTGGATGAGCAGCTAATTCAAGCCATGGTTCAATTTTGGGACCTAGCTTACTAGTGTTTCACTTTCAATCAGGAAGACATGACTCTGACCATAGAGGAGTATTCCGCTTTACTTCGCTTTCACAATGTACAACTTAACAAGATATATGTGAAGGAGCCTAAATCGATGACTTTCAAGAAAAAGCTAATGAAGTTGACGGAGATGAATGATACGTGGGCTGAAAAACAGATAAAGAAGAATGAACTTAGTTGTGTTCCGTGGTTTTCTCTTCGAGATTTAGTTCAAAATTATCCAGATATTTTGAAGACGATAGATCTGTTTGCTTTGGCTATTTACGGGCTGATCGTCTTCCCAAAGGTTCTCGGGCACGTTAAAGTTGATGTGGTGGATTTCTTCGAAAAGTTGAGACAAGAAATAAACCCCGCCCCAACTATCTTGGTTGAGACTTTTAGATCCCTGAGTAGTTGTAGGAGGAAAGGGGAAGGGTATTTTATCGGATGCGCTCAGTTACTTAATGCTTGGATTTTTAGCCACTTTTGGAAAGTAGAGCGTACACCTTTTTATATGTTTTCAAAGACATTCGCTCCGTTGGAAGCATACCTTGAAATGGATTGGCCAAAGGATGTCACTGAATAGTATTGGGTCTCGATTTTTCAGAACCTTTGGGCTGAGAATATAACTTGGAGAGCACTTTGGATCCGACCTTCTATCCTGTTATACAAGTGGGGAAACCAAGATTGGGTTTCTTTGCTAAGATTATGGGGTGGGGTTGTATATGCTCCATTGATGGTTCAAAGACAGTTTGCTTCGCGACAGGTCGTACCAGTTACCGGTGGATTGGCACAATCTGAGTTTGCCTTTACGGGTGAGTGTTACATGAAAAAGGTTTGAGATATTGCAAATTCTTGGAGGGAAATCTACTTAATGGAGTTAGCTTTCTATGTTGATACTACCCCTCTAGATTATGACATATGGAGACAACGACGAGTGAAGAATCAACTAACCCCGCCGGCTGATTATGCTTCCTAAAATCCGTTATTAGAAGAAATGTTGTCCGAGCTGGAGATGGCAAGACATGAATTTGAACATGAAAAAGCCAAGCTGTTACGGGATATTAGTTCTCTTCAAGAGGAGAACTACCAGTTGAAGATTGATGTTCAAATTGAAAAATCCAAAACCAAGAAAGTCCAAAAAGAAGCTGAGATTAAGAGAAAAGACTTAAGGGATCTTCATTTGGAAAACAAGAAATTAAGAGGCACTATAAGGAATAGTTGATTGGGCAAATCATCGGCAGAATGGAAAGAAGAAATAAGCAACGCCAAAGGAGGAAGAGGAAAAAAATGCACGTACTATGATAGAGTTAAGGAAAAAGAATGTTGAATTCGAAACCGTCTGCAGAATTAATGACTAGTCAGTCTAAGCGTCAAGAGCTAAAAGGAAATATACGAGATTTCAAAAATACACTGCAAGCTCTTTAGCAACATTTGGATGACCTCCTAAGAGCTTTAGAAGAGAAGAACGGTCAGCATGATAGGAACATTCGCGCCTACGAAATAGCTCTATAAGAAAAGTATATGCATATCGGCAGTTTGGTTAATGAAATTCGCAAGGCGGCTGTGCAAATAGTGTAATTATCGGATGAAGTAGAAGCTCTCAGTTACCAATTCCCTCCAGTTCAAAAATCAAGCATGCCAGAGTTCTTAGAACGTGTAAGGAAATAAGGCGATGTTGCTAGAAAATTTGTGTAACTATTAAATCAGAGGTGACAAAACGTTTTGTAATGGACTATTTTGATTAATGAAACGCCTAAGTATGGGGCCATCTTGAAATCAACACCAATTTTTTGCATATTTATGCATGACTAACATTCATTGGTCATTCATTCATTCATTCATTGCATGTACATATCACCCTAATTATTCATTAAAGCTAAAACTGTATAATCCACAGTTGCGATACTACAAGTCTGAAATCACATTCTTATAGGACGAGCCTAAGAGCTAGAGCTATGGATGCTGAACTCAACGAAATAATTGAAAGGATGAAAATGACCCAAAGAGAGTTGCAAGAGTAATTGGCTAAGTCACAGCAAGAGGCGAGAGATCTGATGGTAAGATTTAGAGAGGAATCACTTGAGCAAAGGGACCAAATGGCCAAAATGATGATGATGATAGCTTTGGTCAAAGGAAATGGACCCATACAGAGCTCTGATATCACGGAACCCTAATCAAGAGCTAATAATGATCAGGATCCACTCTATCCCCTAGGATTCACTCCACCTCACGTCTATACAATGCAAAGAGGATATCCCCAATGGTAACCTATAGTCCTGGAGCAACGTCTTGCACCTCTTGCTCATCTAGGGCAAGGGATATTCGTATCGAATCCCAGGGCTAATCCTGCAGATCCAACTGTTTCAGATCTGGACGATCCGGTAGAAATAGCAAGGTTGAAAATGGATGATCATGATGCTCAAGATAAGTATAGGATCTTGGAAGAAAGGCTCAAGGCATTAGTAGGTACTAAAATTTTCTCTGCGTTGAGTGCCAAAGAGCTCAGTTTGGTGCCCAATCTAGTTTTACCCCCGAAATTCAAAGCACCAGATTTTGAAAAGTATGATGGGACGGGATGTTCAAAAGAGCATGTTATCATGTTTTGTCGGAAGATGACTGGCTATGTGACTGAGGATAAATTGTTGATACATTACTTTCAAGACAGTTTGGTCGGGTCGGCTCTTCAATGGTATAATTAGCTCAGTAAAAAAAGGATCCGATCATGAAAGGACTTAGCATCAGCATTTTGTGA
Organism: Gossypium raimondii; assembly: GCF_025698545.1. NCBI lineage: Eukaryota > Viridiplantae > Streptophyta > Magnoliopsida > Malvales > Malvaceae > Gossypium > Gossypium raimondii. The sequence goes on from NC_068565.1 coordinate 22,766,121, forward strand.
GCAATACAAGCATGTATCAGATATGGTACCTGATCGACCCACTTTCAAACTTCTATTTTCCTCCCTATGGTCTTTACTGTCTAGCACCTCCTTCTTACCCCGTCTACGCCATGAATAACCAAAAATCGTTCACCATGTTTCCACTAAACACTATGCCCACACGAAGCCAACCCAAAAATGAACAAAGACAAATAAAATCTAGTTCTGTAAAACCTCAATTCACCCAAATTCTTGTGTTATACGGAGAACTATACCCGAAACTATTGGAGAAACAGTTAATATCCCCACATTATATAGCACCCCTGAAGCCCCCATACCCAAAATGGTACGATCCTAATGCTAGTTGCATGTATCACGTTGGAAATCAGGGGCATTCTATAGAGAATTGCCTTGCCTTTAAAAGGAGGGTTCAAGGTCTCATCGATGTTGGCATTTTACGATTTGATGGCGTTAGTAATGTGGCTGGAAATCCTCTTCCTAACCATACTAATGGGTGAGTTGAGCTTCGGGTTGCATGCTGAGTTATTTTCAATTTCTGTTTTTCAAAAATCAACTCATAATTCGAGAGGTGAGTTTAGCCTCGGGTCGCACGATGAGGTATTTTAGGAAAGTTTTGAGGTTAAAATATAATTTTAAGAAAGTTTAGGGTTTAAAATATAATTTTAAAAAACTTAAGAGGTTAAAATATAAATTTAGGAAAATTTAGAGGTCAAAATATAAATTTAGAAAAATTAAGAGGTCAAAATGTAAATTTTAAATTTTATATTTTTCTGATTATTATTATTTAAAATATCATAAAAAGCCAGAATAACTTCTTGTTTCTTTTCTTCATTTCCCAAGTGTACTATCTCAACAGGTTTTTGATGGGGTAAAATCTATTTCTCTTCTTGTTTTACCATCCTTAGTAAGTCAGGAGACGAGACACAATTTTCAGTATTTTCCTCGGCTTCGAATTCTCCTAAACAAACAGCCTTCTCAAAATCGATTTCAGGATTTGTAATGGGATTATTCATGCCATTAATATATGAGCACCTGAAAGGTGAATGGAAAAGAAAACTATAGAGGAGCATTAAAGTTTGGAATCAATAAACATAATGTTATGAAATGATATGAGATACATATAGGGAAAGGCTATGAGAAGAGGGAATAATTAAAAAGCTAATGGAAATGAAAAGACCATGACAATATGCATCTTTATTAATGTTCATTGAAATGATAAATAGCAAACATAAGCTATTACAAAATAAATCCTACTATTTAGGGACACAAAAAATGGAGAATTAACATTGGGCGTATCACTGAAACATCCTCAATTGCATCACCCTGGAGGACAAGGGCGTATCACTGAAACATCCTTAATTGCATCACCCTCGTTGTCAACAACATTTATGTTGATGTTCTGAATGCCCTTTTCAATCAATAACAAAGCGCTTTGCAGATTATCTTGCCCTGGGTACATCATTTCCGCAGATGTAAATGTTTATGACAAAGGAGGATACGTCATTGGCTCCCATTCCAATTCCCGACCTGAGGCTCTTGCGATTCTTCTTTTTTGATTTTTCTACAATTATTTTCTTTTTTGATGTATATCTAGCTCGAACCCCAAACCGCATCGAGCCCTGTGGTGCACTGGTTTCAACGCTCTAGCTATCCCTTACATTTCTTCGCTTGAGCTCCCTTTTCCACAGTCAGCTTAATTCCCATCCTAGTATTCCTTGACAACCTGGGTGTGGGAATCTTATTCCCTTTGACAATAAATGTGACATTGATAAATTCAAAGCAACCAAATGAACATTCCACGACATCCTTGCTTATTTCAATGTAGGGTGCATCAGCAGAGATAGATGCGACGATGTCTTCCTCACCAGCGACATTAATCAAACGACTATCCATGATAAACTTCACTTTTTGATGGAAAGATGAAGAAATTACCCCAGCAGAAAGAATCCAAGGCCTCCCTAAAAGGTAATTGTATGAAGGCGTGATGTCCATGACTTGAAATTCAATATCATATGCACATGGGCCCACCTTTAGAGGAATTTGGATCTTTTCCATAACCTCTCATCGTTTCCCATCAAATGCCCTTACTGTGGAGTGACAAGGCCTTAGATAAGACATCAATTGGCATCTTGAAAAGTGTGGCCAAAGGCATGACATTGAGTGTAGATCCGTTGTCGGTGAGCATATTCGGTATTAGTGAACCCTTGCAACTGGTTGTAATGTGTAATGCTTTTACATGGCCCCTACCATTCGGTGGTATTTCGTAATCACTAAAAAAGATGAAATTATCCGCATTCAGGTTATTTACCCACCTATCGAGCTTTTCTACAGATACATTGCTCGCCACATAATCATGATTCAACACTTTTAGCGATGCATTTTGATGTGGCTCTGAGTTTAACAATAGAGATAATATCGAGATTCGTGCTAACTATTTGTTTAATTGCTCTACGACGCTATATTCACTGTGCTTAATGAACTTCAAGAATTTATTCATGTGCTTCCTTTTCATTCATAGGTCTTTTAACTTCTTGCTCATATGGCATTTCAATATTGACCTTAACTTCATGCATCGACGTTTTTCTTTTCTAGTTTAAATTAGTGGCTTTCTTCCTTGGTTCAACCATCTCGGGGGAATAACACCTCCTGCTGCAGGTAAAGTGTCCTACTCCGCTAACACCTCTAGTCGTAGCCTGACTTTTCACTTTCGGGTACAACAATATTGACATCATATTTTCATGGTATTGCCTTATCGTCCTTGTAAGGGAAAGGAGATGGCACTTCGATTATCATCTTCGGGTTAACTTCCTCTTTCTTTGCCTCGTAATAAATCACCAAAGGTCTATCGATGTTATAAGGGATAGCTAATGGTTGATTATTAGAGACGCATATTTCCCCTTCATCGGTATTTTTCATTCTATCAAAAATCTTGACCTCATTGTTATCCATCATGTCTTGAAGTAATTTTCTAGGCTCCTCACAAGATTTGATGTCAAGCCCTTTGGCACCATAAAAGTCACAAAAACTAACTTTTTGTACTTTTTTCCTTGAAAATTCTGTTGAATGGACAGAACAAATCATTCTCAACCATCATCACCCATACCTTTCGCAAAGGCGTCCTTACTTTGGCAACACAGCTTTTGGCTCGCCATTCGTCTTTATTTGTCACCGCATTCACATTCCCATCAGTATGTTTAGGAAGAGGATTTCCAGCCGCATTACTAATGCCATCAAATCATAGAATGCTAGCATCGATGAGACCTTGAATCTTCCTTTTAAAGGTAAGGTAATTTTCTGTAGAATGCCCTTGATTTTCAGCGTGATACATGTAACTAGCATTAGGATTGTACCATTTTGGGTATGGGAGCTTTAGGGGTGCCATATAATGTGGGGATATTAACTGCTTCTCTAATAGTTTCAGGTATAATTCTCCGTATAACATGGGAATTTGGGTGAACTGAGGTTTTTCAAAACTTGGTTTCACTGGCCTTTGTTTATTTTTGGGTTGGCTTCGTATAGCCATAGTGTTTGGTGGGAACATGGTGAACAGTCTTTGGTTATTCATGGCGTAGACAGGATAAGTAGGAGGTGCTGGACAGTAAGGACCTTGGGGAGGAAAGTAGAAGTTTGAAGGTGGGCGATAACGAGGTCGTGATTGGGCTGGGTACAGATTGGAGGTATAATGGCTTTCGGTTTCAACAATATGGGTTTCTGCCTCTTTTTTCCTTACGGGTATTACACTTTTTGAAATCTCAGGGTCTTTCATCCTTCCACTTTGATGGCATTTTCTATAAGCTCCCTGGATATTACAATATTTGCGAAGTCTTTCGTGGCGCTTCTTACCAACTTATCGTAAAACGGCGCTTTCAGAGTGTTGATGAAGAGGACTGTTATCTCCGTTTTAGTTAATGAGGGTTTCACTTGAGCTGAGATATCTCTCCATCTTTGTGCATATTGTTTGAAATTCTCTGTCGGCTTATTTTCCATCATCTGCAAAGTTAGTCGATCAGGTACCATATCTGATACACGCTTGTATTGCTTACAAAATGCTGATGTTAAGTGCTTCCATGATCGAATCCTTTTTCTACTGAGCTTATTATACTATTGAAGAGTTGATCCGACCAAACTGTCCTGGAAGCAGTGTACCAACAATTTATCCTCATTCACATAGTCAGTCATTTTCTGATAAAACATGATAGGATGCACTTTTGGACATCCTGTCCCATCATACTTTTCAAAATCTGGTGCTTTACATTTCGGGGGTAGAACCAGATCGGGCACCAAACTGAGCTCTTTGGCATTCAACGCAGAGAAGACTTCAGTACCTTATATTGCCTTGAGCCTTTCTTCCAAGATCCTATATTTATCTTGAGCATCATGATCATTCATTTTCAACCTTGCTATTTCTACCAGATCGTCTAGATCTGGAACAATTAGATTTGCAGGATTAGCTCTAAGATTCGGTACGAATATCCTTTGCCCTAGATAAGCAGGTGGTGCAGGATGTTGCTCTAGGATTGTAGGTTCCTCTTGGATATCCTCTTTGCATTGTATGGGCGTGAGGTGGAGTGAATCCTAGGGGATAGAGTGGATCCTGATCATTATTAGCTCTTGATTGGGGTTCAATGATATCAGGTCTCTACATGGTTCCCTTTTTTTTGACCAAAGTTGTCATCATCTCCATCATTTTGGCCATTTAATCCCTTTGCTCAAGTGATTCCTCTCGAGATCTTTCCATCAGATCTCTCGCCTCTTGCTGTGACTTAGCCAACTACTCTTGCAACTCTCTTTGGATCCTTTCCATACTTTCAATTCTTTCATTGAGTTCAGCATCCATAGCTCTAGCTTTTAGATGCGTCCTATAAGAATTACGTGATTTTAGACTTGTAGTATCGCAACTGTGGATTGTACAGTTTTAGCCTTAGTGAATGATTAGGGTGATATGTACATGCAATGAATGAATGACTAATAAATGTTAGTTATGCATAAATATGCAAAAAATTGGTGTTGATTTCAAGGTGGCCCCATACTTAGGCGTTTCATTAATCAAAAGAATCCATTACAAAACATTTTGTCACCTCGATTTAACAGTTATACAAATTTTCTAGCCACATCGCCTTGTTTCCTTACATGTTTTAAGAACTCCAGCATGCTTATTTTTGACTTGGAGGGAATTGGCAACTAAGAGCTTCTGCTTCATCCGATAATTGTACTATTTGCATAGTCACCTTGTGAATTTCATTGACCAAATTGTTGATATGTATATACTTTTCTTTGAGAGCTATTTCGTAGGCGCGAATGTTCCTATCATGCTGATCGTTCTTCTCTTCTAGGGCTTTTAGGAGGTCATCCAAATGTTGGTGATGAGCTTACAGTGTATTTTCTAAATCTCGTATCTTTCATTTTAGCTCTTGACGCTCAGACTGACTAGTCATTAATTCTGCAGACACGGTTTTGAATTCAACATTCTTTTTTCTTAACTCTAACATAGCATGTGCAGCTTTTTCCTCTTCCTTCTTCGCTTTCCCTTTGCAGAACTCTATCTCACCTTTGATGTTGCTTATTTCTCCCTTTCATTCTGCCGATGATTTGCCCAATCCACTATTCCTTATGGTGCCTCTTAATTTTTTATTTTCCAAATGAAGATCCCTTAAGTCTTTTCTCGTGATCTCAACTTCTTTTTGGACTTTCTCAGTTCTGGATTTTTCAATTTGAACATCAATCTTCAGTTGATAGTTTTCTTCTTGAAGAGAACTGATATCTTGTAACAGCTTAGCATTTTCTCGTTCAAATTCATGTCTTGTCATCTCTAGCTCGGACGGTATTTCTTCTGAGAACGGATTCTGGGAAGCATAATCAGTCGGTGGGGTTAGTTGATTCTGCACTCGTCGTTGTCTCTATATGTCATAATCTAGAGTAATAGTATTAGCATAGAGAGCTAACTCCATTAAGTAGAGTTCTCTCCATGAATTTATAGTATCTCGAACCTTTTTCATGTAACCCTCACCCGTAAAGGTAAACTCAGATTGTGTCAATCCACCGGTAGTTGGTACGATTTGTCGCGAAGCAAACTGTCTTTGAACCATCAATGAACCATATGCAACCCCACCCTATAATCCTAGCAAAGGCACTCAATCTTGGTTTCGACACTTGTATAATAGGACAAAATGATGGATCCAAGGTGCACTCCAAGTTATATTCTCACCCGAAAGTTCTGAAAAGTCGAGAACAAGGGCTGTTTAGTGACATCCTTTGGCCAATCCTTTTCAAGGTATGCTTTCAACAGGGCGAATGTCTTTGAAAACATATGGAAAGGTGTGCGCTCTACATTACAAAAGTGGCTAAAAATCCAAGCATTAAATAATTGAGTGCATCCGATAAAAGGCCTTTCCTCTTTCCTTCTACAACTACTTAGGGATCTAAATATCTCAGCCAAGATAGTTGGGGCGGGGTTGATTCATTATCTCAACTTTTCGAAGAAATCCACTACCACAACTTCTATGTGCCCAAGAACCTTTAGGAAGATGATCAGTTTGTAAATAGCCAAAGCAAACAGATCTATCCTCTTCAAAATATCTAGATGATTTTGAACTAAATCTCGAAGAGAAAACCACGGAACACAACTGAGTTCATTCTTCTTTATCTGTTTATCAGCCCATGTATTAGTCATCCTTGTCAACTTCATTAGCTTTTTCTTGAAGGTCGCCGGTTTAGGCTCCTTCACATGTATCTTGTTGAGTTGTACATTGTCAAAGCGAAGTAAAGCGGAATACTCCTCTATGGTCGGAGTCATGTCTTCTTGGATGAAAGTGAATCATTGGTAGATTGGGTCCCAAAAACGAACCATGGCTTGAATCAGCTGCTCGTCCACATTGGTTGATATCAAGTGAGCTATATCCCTGTACTTCTCAATGAAGTTGCCCATAATGTTTGAGTCCTATTGTTTCTAGATCCTAGTTGTTGACACCATTTTTTGATAAAACGAGATCGACTTGGATTTCAAAAAATGAAAACGAACATAGGAGTCGCCACCAATCTTTTTTGATGAGGTGTGATTGGGTCACCTCGTAAAACGATTATTTTTGATAAACGGTTGTTTTTATTAAAACAATACTTTTGGTCTACGAAATTCAAAAAAATAGGTCCAGGAGTCGGTTACGTACGAGGAAGGATTAGCACCCTCGTAATGCCCAAAAATTGGTACCTAATCGATTAATAGATGTCTAAATGTCGAAGATTGAAAACTTTATAAAGAGTTTTTAAAAATACGATTAAAAAACTCGAATAACAGGGGTTGGAATTTAGGATTTTCTTGTTTTGAAGGAATATTACATCCAACATGTTAGGATATAATATTTTAAACCCTCGAAACCAAGATTGCCTTATGATTCCCAAAACCAGTACTTTGAGATTTTAAGAGAATATTTAGCTACTTGGTCGAACGAGAAATCGAAACCCAGCACGTTAGGACATGTTTTCTCGAATTTCCAAAAGTAAAATATTACCTTATTTTAAAATTTTTATTTTTGCATGTTTGGGTAAAAAAATGTAATGTTTGAAATAATGCGTGAACAAAAGGGTTGCGTTGATGGGGTGACAATTTATAATATGGTGAAATAATTTTCGAACAACACGATATATGAATAAATTACCATAACATGGAAACACGAGTGAACGAAGTAATGCACATAATGGTAATGATTACACCATACATCTAATACAAATATCAAGAACCAAAACGAACAAAACGAAACAATATATAAATCAATTAAGAAAACAATAGCTCAAAATGAATGATTTATAAAGACACTTCAAAACAAATGATAAATGATCCAAATAAATGTAAATAAAAAACTACAAATAAATAACAATGAATATAATTAAAAAATAAATAATATATAAAAAAGCAGTGCGAAATAATTTTAAAATATATCCGTACATAAAATTTAGAAGATACACAACATGAACTTACAATAAATAATATACAAAAAAAATTTAGATAAACTTAGTAAAATAGCTTCAAATAAATAATAAATATAACCATTTTAAAATAAGTCATGATAGAAGAGTATTATTTAAAAGTAAATAAACTAAATGGATTAAGTATGAGGTTGAAATGGAATTAAAATTCGGGGCTTTAATTGCAAAATTTACAAACAGGTTATAGAGGACTGAAATAAGATGTGCTTAAGGCATGAGGGACTGACTGGGCAATATCCTCATCCCTTATGCGTGTAGTTTTGCGCAGGACCCGATTGTACTTCACTGCAGAAGCGGAGGGGCTGAACATGCAATTAGCCCCTCCTAACAAAACACGCGGATCCTCAGTACCACTGGGTCGGGTCACGGGTCAAACGCCAAAACAGCACCGTTTTGGCCACTGATGCCAAGGCCCAATACGGTGTCGTATTATGCCTGATATAAGTATTAAAGAAAAGAAAGAAAAAAGTTACAAACCCTATTTCTTAAAAATATGGAGGGCCTTCAAATTTCTCTCTCGCAACCCCCTAAATCCGGCCGATTGGGCCGCCGTCTGCGCAGCCATGGCCAATGGCAGGCGTCGCGCGAGGACGTTTCTGATCAGCAAGTTGAAGTGCGTTCAAAGGCCAAAACTTTAGAACGGGGAAACAAGGAGAAAAAAAAGGTCCTTGGCCCTTCCTTAAACCTGAATCTGATGACGGCGAAGGACCGATAACGGCGGATCTAAGGGGCGATTCAGGTAACTTTTTCTTTTTATTTTCCTTGCTAATTATTTTAAAATAGGTTTGTAAAAAATAAATAAAATAAATAAAAAGAAAAATGAAGAGAAAATAGTTAAAATCAACCTTTTAAAATTTTAGTTTCTTCTTTCTGATTTACTATTGTGCGTAAAAACTTTACAAAGATAAGATCTAGGCCTTTAAAGACGGATACAACTACTAAATTTTTTTGCTTTATCTGCCTATATTTATTGCCATTACTGTTAGCATGTTTCTTCGTTGTTGCATTCAATTTTTTGCAAGGGTTTCGAGGCTAACGGTGGTGGCAAAGGCATGCGCGAGGGGGCTGGCAGAACGTGCGGCGCTGGGGCATTGGGTAGAGGTGTGCGGTGCTGAGGCATTGGGCAGAGGCGTGCGACACTTTAGGGTTTGCTTCTCTGTTGTTTGTTGTGGGCTGCTGTTGGTTTGGGCTGGGGTTATTAGATGGGCTTGGGTTATTGTTTGGGCTAGAGTAACAATTAGGTTAGTCTGTTTAATTTTGTTTGTAACTGGGTTTGGGCTTCCGGGCAAAATGGGTTCTTACAGCTGCCCCTCTTGGCTAATTGTCGTGTAACGAGAATAGTGTAAAGACTTTTAAGAATGACCAATTTTGACCGGTCTCACCGACTATTGACTTCTTGGTGCTCATCTTCTTCCAGTAGCCTCGTTCCAATCCACTGCATATTTAGGGGTATAGGAAATGTTGTTTCAATCTGCTATACTGCAACTGCTCCACTACACTTCAAAGAGATAATGTTTGCTATCATCTGCTCTACTGCAACTTGAGAGAGATATGATCTTCATTTTATAGCTTTAGTCGTTTCCACTACAACTTTAGGAAAATAAGACTTGTAACTTCAACCTGCCCCAATGCAACTTTAGGGGGATAAGGTTCAATATGATCTGCTCTACTGCGACTTTAGAGAGATAAGATTTGATATGATCTGCTCTACTGCGACTTCAGAGAAATAAGATTTGATATGATCTGCTCTACTGCGACTTCAGAGAGATAAGATCTGTTATGGTAAATTTAATCCGACCTACTGCAACTTCAGAGGTATAGGATTCATTGTTTTAATCCGCTCCACTGTAACTTCAGGTAGATAGGATTAGTAGCTTCAGTTTGCTCCACTGCAATTTTAGGGAGATAAGACTTGTTATGGTAGATTTGATCCGACCGACTGCAACTTCAGAGATATAAGATTTATAGTTTTAATCCGCTCCACTACAATTTCAGGGAAATAGGATTAGTGGTTTCAATCTGCTCCACTGCAACTTCAGGGAGATAAGATTCACCATGATGACTTTAATCCCTCCCACTATAACTTCAGGGGTATAGGATTTGTGGTTTCACTGATCTGTTCCCTATGGAACATGACCTATAAGAATCCATTTTATGGACCTATTTATGCCTAGTGTTTAGGATGACATGATCAGAATAAATCAAATGCTCCTAACTAGATGTGTATGAATGATATTTGCATGAATGCAGAATGTCATGAGAATGATCCCTTTTTAATGTTTGGGTTGTCATTCCTCGTTGTTCATCAAGGTTCTATCACTAATGCCTTCTTATTCAGCTAGTATCTTTAACAGAAAAACCAAAGAAATAGTCACAATTTAAACTATTCTTTCTCAAATGCTTCTAACCCTTAAGTTTGATTAGTTCTAAATAATGGTTCTGTTTCAAGTCTTCGTACTATTTAAAAGCTTTCAGAGTAATATGCAGAACTCCTTCTGCTTAAATATTGTCAATCCATTAATTGTTATTTCAGTGAAAAATGCTTGAAAAAGATTATCATAATGGACAAGATGAAATTTTTTTGAGAATTAAGCTCGAAATGAATAAATTAATTAAGATAGCAAATTTTGCTAGGATTACAAAATGAGAATCAAGATAGTGTATTTTGCCGAAATACAAGATGAATGAAATGAAAATAAGTGCCACAGATATCGTAGCATAAGCTTTTCTGTACAAAACTTCTTAAGGGCCACTTTGAGTTTGATATGTGTCCAAGAGATCCAGAGTATTTTGTTGATGTCCTGAGATGCATCATCCATCGTTCTTGTTAGTTCAGGCATAGTAAGACTAACGCATGATCACGATTTGAATTGCTCTTCTTCCCCGAGTTTTCAATTCAAAACCCATTTGTCTCAAAGCGCCCTTCATGGATTTTCGCCTTGGCCTCTCCTTTTTTTTAGGTGAAGTACTTCTTCACTAAATCTAAATTCACAGGATTAGGTAGGTTTTTCCATTCGGCTCAGTCAAAATTAACGCTCCTCTAGAAAAGGTCTTCTTTACTACATAAGGTCCCTCCCAATTTGGCATCCACTTTCCTCTAAAGTCTTTTTGTATGGGAATGATTTTCTTCATTACCAAATCCCCTTCATGGAATTCCCTAGGATGAACTTTCTTATTGTAAGCTCGTATTATTTGCTTCTGGTACATTTGACCATGACGGATAGCTCTCAGCCTCTTTTCTTCGATCAAGTTCAACTGATCATATCGGGATTGGATCCATTCTGCTTCGTCTAACTTTAGTTCTGACAAAACTCGAAAAGAGGGAATTTCAACCTCAATTGGCAGCACCGCCTCTATTCCATAAACCAAAGAGAAAGGTGCTGTCCCGGTAGAGGTCTTGATAGACGTTCGATAAGCATAGAGGGCAAATGGTAACTTTTCATGCCAATCTCTATAGGTTTCAGTCATTTTCCCCATAAACTTCTTGAAATTCTTATTGGTGGCCTCCACCGCGCCATTCATTTTTGGGCAATATTGCGATGAGTTGTGGTGTTTGATCTTGAATTGACTACAGACCTCTGCTATCATGCTGTTGTTCAAATTCAAAGTGTTGTCAAATATAATTCTTTTGGGCATCCCATACCGACATATGATCTCTTTTTGTAGGAATTTACTGACAGACGATTTTGTGACGTTAGCGTAAAAAGTAGCTTATACCCACTTAGTAAAGTAGTCAATTACTACGAAGATGAATTGATGCCCGTTTGAAGCTTTTGGTGATATTGGCCCAATGACGTCTATGCCCCACATGGAAAAAGACCATGGAGAAGTCATGACATGAAGAGATGAAGGAGGCACATGAATTTTGTCCTCGTAAATCTGGCACTTATGGCATTTCTTGGCATACTTGATGCAGTCCCCTTCCATGGTGGACCAATAATATCCGAATCTCATGATTTGTCTGGCCATTGTAAAACTATTAGCGTGTGTTCCACAGACACCATCATGGACCTCTTCTAAGATTTGCTTAGCCTTAATATCGTCCACGCATCTTAGCAGCACCTGATCCTTTCCTATTTTATATATTATCTCTCCATCCAAGATGTAGTCATTAGCCTGCCTTCTTAACGTCCTCTTGTCATTCTCGCTTGATTGGTCTGGGTATTCGCGACTTTTCATGTATTACAATATATCGCGATACCAAGGGTGATCACCCTTTTCCTCTTCTTCGACGACATTGCAATAGTGGGCCAGTGCTTCATAAATGCTCATTCGGATGGGCCTCACATCCTCTGGTTTATTTATTTTGATCATAGAAGCCAAAGTAGCCAAAGTGTCGGCCATCTGGTTTTCTTCTCGCGGAAAGAGAATATGATGTCATCAAACTCGTCAATTAGCTCCATAACTAGCTTTCGGTAATTGACCAATTTGGGATCTCTTATCTCCCATTCTCCTTTGAGTTGATAGATTATCAGTGCAGAATCCCAATATACCTCTAGCATTTTGACCTTACGTTCTCTGGCTGCACGAATTCCCATAATACATGCTTCGTATTCGGCCATATTGTTTATACAATCAAAATCCAATTTACAAGTAAATGGATAATGATCTCCATTTAGGGATACCAAAACTGCCCCAATTTCGTTGCCTACAGCATTTAAAGCTTTATCGAAGTTTAATTTCCAAGCATTGCCTTCTTGTGTGTTCGCTTCAGCGGTTGCCACATACATCAGATCCTCATTTGGGAAGTCAAAGTTCACAGGCTCATAATCTTCTAGAGCTCTACTAGCTAGAAAATCTTCTATCGCGCTCCCTTTTACGGCCTTTTGATTTACATAGGTTATGTCAAATTCAGACAGTAGAATTTGCCACCGGGCCATCCTTCCGTTTAAAGTGGTTGACTCCATCTTGTATTTCAGAGGGTCCAGTTTCGAGATTAACCAAGTCGTATGGTACAATATGTGTTGTCTCAATCTTTGAGTAGTCCAAACCAAAGCGCAACATAATTTCTCAATTGGCGAATATCTTGTCTCACATTCGGTAAACTTCTTGTTGAGGCAGTATATCGCTTTTTTCTTTTCTTCCCGACTTTTCATGTTGGCCGAGCACGTATCCCATTGAGTTTTCAAATACTGTCAAATATAGTATTAATGGTTTGTCTGGACAAGGTGACATTAGTACTGGAGCATTGGACAAGTAATACTTGATCTTGTCAAAAGTTTTCTGGTATTCCTCATCCCGTACACTTGGATTGTGTTTCTTAAAGAAACGGAAGATGGGGTCACATTTCTCAGTTAACTGTGAAATAAACCAAGCGATTTAATTTAGTCTCCCTGGAAAACCTAGAACTTCTTTCTAAGTACGCGGTGAAGGTAATTTTTGTATGGCCTTCACTTTGTCCGGGTCAATCTTAATTCTACTTTCACTAACTAAGAAACCTAGCAACTTTTCTGATCTAGCCCTAAAAGTGCATTGGCTGGGTTAAGCTTTAGCTGGAACTTTCTTAACCTTAGGAACAGTTTTCTCAAGACTTGCACATGTTCCCATTCCGTTCTAGATTTTGCAATCATGTCATCAACATGGACTTCTATCTCTTTATGCATCATATCATGGAACAAAGTTACCATGGCTCTTTGGTATGTTGCCCCCGCATCTTCAATTCGAATGGCATCACCTTATAGCAAAATGTCCGTCATATAGTTACAAATGTGGTCTTATCCATGTCTCCAGGATGCATTTTTATCTGATTATACCTCGAGAAGCCGTCCATGAAGGAAAAAAGTGAGTAACCTGCTCTGTTGTCCACCAGAGTGTCGATATGGGGTAATGGATAGTTGTCTTTCGGACTAGCTTTGTTCAAATCTCTATAATCTACGCACATCCACACATTCCCATCTTTCTTCGGGACAATGACTATGTTGGCTACCCAATCCCGAGTACTTGACCACTTGTAAAAACCCCGCACCGTACTGCTTCTTGACCTTCTCTTTTGTTTTTAACAAAACATCAGGCCTCATTCTTCGTAGCTTCTGCTGCACCGGTTTACATTATTCTTTTATGGGCAGTCAGTGTAGCACAATATCAGTACTTAGGCCAGGCATGTCTTGATAGGTCCATGCGAAGACATCTTTAAACTCTTGATGTAACCCAACGAGGTCTCGATTTGTTTCCTTGGTAACGCAAGTGCCAATTTTTACTTCTTTCCCTTCTCCTAAACTCACCACTTCTACGGATTCCTTATAAGGTAGGATTTGTTTCTCTTCTTACTCCACCATTCTTAACAAATTAGGAGATAAGACGTCTTGGTCATCTTCAAAATCCTGAGGATCATTCGTACTCAGTTTTTGTTCAAATAGGGACTCTGAGTCAGTAACAGCGTCGCTCACATCATTGATATCTGAAGACTTGTTATTGGGACGACGGAAGGTCCAAAGAAAGAAGAATCTAAAAATAATTGTATGCACAGTATGATTATAAATGGAATGAAAAGAATGAAAGAACATTTGCTCAAAATGATGCGTTTTCATTGAAATAAGATTTTGGTCATGTGCCTTTTACAAAAGATTCCTATTGCCCCCAGGCTTAGGGCAACAAGTGTTCTGAATATTACTCTGAATTAGCTCTAAATGTTACAGGGATTTCTTCTGCAGTCCAGTTGCCTAGAACACTTCCAGGTTCATAAGGGCGGATGCCTGATATACTTCCTTCTTCGAGTTCTTCTTTGAATATGGCATTGATGTTCAGGTTTCCTAACATTTCCTCCATAGTATCCCTTCTTGGTGTCATTCGTTCAGGATAAATGGTTCCCCCTGATACGAAGGTCCTGGACATGTGAAGGAAGGTCGTAGGTTCCCAATCGACTTCTTCTCCACTCAAACGCGTCTTCCTCCTCTCTTGTCTCTTTTCCAACTCTTTCCTTCTTTGCTTCGTATTAGGCTTAAATCCTAAACCAAAGCGGTCTCGTTTATCTTTCATCGTTGGTGCCTGCATCCTTCCTTGAAGACATCTTTCAAGTCCTCTCTCGGGCACAAATCCTTTTCCAACCGTCATTTGCAGTCACATACTCGTGGTTTTGGATATGTTAGGCATTGGGATCTTATTCCCTTCAACAACAAAGGTTGCGTTCACGAATTCTAAGGATCGAAAGGAACATTCGATTGCCTCATCCTCCGTTCCTAAATATGGTGCGTCGCTGGTTACCGATGCAATAATGTCTTCTTCAGCGCTTATCGTAACTAGTCGGCCTTCTGTTACTAATTTCAACTTCTAGTGCAATGATGAAGGCACTGTTCCCGCTGAATGAATCCATGGTTTTCCCAACAAGTAATTATACGAAGGCTTGATATCTATCACTAGGAAATTTACCTCGTATGTATTCGGGCCAATAAAGAGGGGTATTTCTATTCTTCCCATTACCCTTCTTTCAGTGCCATCAAATGCTCTCACTATATTTTGACATGATTTCATGTGAGAGCTATCCATTGGCAACCTGTTTAAGGTGGATAAGGGTAAGACATTTAAGGCCGATCCATTATCGATTAACACCCCTGGCAATGTGTATCCCTTGTAGTGAGTGGTGATATGTAGGGCTTTAGTGGTTCCTCTGTAACACCCCTAACCCGTATCTATTGCCAGAATAGGATTATAGAGCATTACCGGAGTTTACAAATTAATCTACAAACATTTCATTTGATCAAGCATTCATATTTAAAAACAATTAAAATCAAAACATTAATGAGCTAACGGTAGCCAATTTAACTTATACATGACATTCAATGCATTATTCCCCTAACATGCATAAACTCAACATTCAAGTTAGTTCAATAATTTCCATGTATCAATAATATATATACCATGTTTGATGAGCTCCTCAATTCCATGATTTCCATTCCCTTATCATTTTTCCATATGTATCCCATTGAACTACTTGGAATTTCGATAGATTTTGAGGGGTACACTTAAGTGTAGAAATTCGAGTCCGTCAATTCATATTCATATGTTCACATTTTCATTTCAGAGAGCACACTCCTGCGAACCTCATCCTTACAGTGGGATTACCAGTCCAGGCTAAATCCCCTGTAATATAAACTCATAGAGTATTGTCAAGATTACCAGTTCAGGCTAAATCCCCTGCAATGACAATTACTCTAATGAGCTTGGATCTGAATTAACAGTCCAGGCTAAATTCAGACCCTAATTCGGATTACCCGTCCGGGCTAAATCCATTTTCCACATATTCTTTGGGAGGGCTATATCATGATAGGATCACCCGTCCGGGCTAGATCCTTTTTACCATCAATTCTTTTTCAGAAATCCATCGAATTTTCTTTCCATTCAACCGGGATTTCTTCCCCTTTTTATCAAATATATCAATGTTTCATCAATTTTCATACAATGAACGTTCAAATCATGTTGACATCAATACCAAACATTTCAAGCATTTAAGAATATAATTCAAGTTACACGAACTTTCCAAGCTAAATTACAAAAATACCAGAATTCAGGGACATTTTGATAATTTTTTATTTTCCTCGAATTTCCACCCAATCTTGATCTAAATTAATATTTCATTCAATTTATTAATTTAAATAATAAAACAATTCATTTTATGCAATTTGGTCACTTTTGACATTTTACAAATTTACCCTTAAAATATTACTTTCATTCAATTTAGTCCTCGAACCTAAAACATGCAAATTAGCCATTTTAATGAAAACTCATGCTAGTTGAATAATCATATATTTTCCTCCTTCTCCTCTCCATTCCACATCCTTAATGTATATAACATGCTTATATGTAACATTATTTATAATTTCACTATTGATTTATTTGTTCATTCAAAGCTGTCCACTTGAGTCATAGTCACAAAATTATTTATATCTTGAGCTACGTATCTCCGAATTGAGATTCGTTAATTTTCTTTGAAACTAGACTCACATGTCTTTTTACTATAAAATTTTCAGAATTTTTTGTTTAACCAATAAGTACAGTTTCTTCTTTAACATTTCCCTTATTTCACTGTTTGACAGTTCCGACCCCTCTTCATTAAAAATTAATTATCTCTTTGTACAGAATTCGAATGATGTTCCCGTTTGTTTATATTGAAAATAGGGCTCATTAAGGATTTTAAAAATATAAATTATAACCCATAATTATTTTTCTACAATTTTTAATAATTTTTCCAATTCAGAATAGCGGAACCCGAATTCATTTTGACCTTATCTCACAAAATTTATTATATCTCATGATTTACAGTTCCATTACTTACACCGTTTCTTCAATGAGAAACTAGACTCAATAAGCTTTAATTCAATATTTTATTCATACTCTAATTCAATTTCCACGATTTATGGTGATTTTTCAAAGTTAACCTACTGCTGCTGCCCAAAACTGTTTTAGTACAAAATGTTGATTACTAAATTTATAACACCCTTACTCCCTTTCTCTATAATATTTCCCATCACTTTCTCTTATTTTTCTTCACTAATATATCAAAATCATAAGACCTTATATAAGAAAACTCTACTATAACATCATTTCCATACTTTTTCAATAATATCACACTTAAAAATATGTTGAAATCTTGATTTCTTACCTTGTCCTATTGGTTTCAACCTTTAACTTGATTTTCTCTCTTCTCCAGCTTCTATTACTTGAATCTAACTTGATATTCTAGCTCCCCATAGTCTTCTTGTTATTTTTCTCTCTTGATGGCTATGAAAATTCTTTTGATTTCTAGGTGAAAATGGTAAATTTTTGGTGTAAAGACCAAATTGTAAAGAAAGCAAAACTTTCTTCCTTTTCTTCTCTTCTAACATGAAATGCATGGGAAAGATGAAGATTTCTCTTCATCTTTCCTCCCTTTATATTATTTAATAATAAAATAATACTAAAATCTTAATAAAATATTAACTAAATAACATTTATCTATTAATTAATTAAAAATATCACCAACATCATCATTACCTTCTAGAATTCTCTCTCTATAATTGATCATTTTGCCCTTTATAATCTTTTAAAATTTCATCCTTGAGTCATCACTTAATTTGGTAAAATTATAATTTAATCCTCAAAATTCTTCACATTTTTAATTTGGTCCTAATTCATCCATTTTCTTTAGTTTCTAGATTATTCCACCCTTAAAATATTTACACTATTGGTCCTTCAAATTTTTGTATTTACACTTTAACCCTCAAATTTTGAGTATTTACTCTTGGGTTACAAAACTTTTCTCACTTTTGAGATTTAATCTTTTCTTGAATTAATATTGCATAATATACTTCCGAATGTTGACATAACTCAAAATTACCCTTTTTATCACTTTATTTTCTTATTTTACTATATCAGGAATATTATATTACTTTCTTACTGTAGTAATTTTCTAGGTATTACATCATCTTCCCCCCGACGGTATTTCATCATCATTAAAGAAGAAGTTGTCAGCACTTATATTGTTAACCAAGCGGTCCAACTTGTTCACCGAGATATCGTTAGCGACATAAGTTTCATTTAGTACTTTTATCAACGCATTACGATGTGTCTCTGAACTTAGAAGTAACTCGAGCATTGAGATGTGAGCCGGTTGCTTATGCAGTTGTTCCACCACGCTATACTCGCTATGCTTTAAGAATTTTAAGAATTCTCTAGCCTCGATTTTAGTCACCGGTTTGTTAACATGCGATTCAATTCTGGCCGTCTTTGCTTCCCCCGCTCAACCACTAAGGCTTTTCCTTTTGTGGGTTCCACTCTTGCATTTGTCGGATCGTAGCGTTTTTTGCTTCGTGTATAGAAGCCTATATCATCACCCTCTTTTGAAGCGTTTAACGGGTTCTCTTCTCCCAGGGTCGTCACGTTGCAGTCGTAATTCCAAGGAACTCATTTGCTATCCTTATAGGGAAAGGATACGGGTTTTTGGATTATGACCATTGGCGCTATTTGTATTCTAGATTCTGTGCTCATTGGCCTTGAAATAATCACCACTGGGTGATTAACCCTTTGGGCTTTCCCCGTAGATCCTTCCTTCGAGTCGTAAACTTCCCTTTATTCTAACCCTTCAACCTCTCCATAAAACTCTAACTCTTTGTTATCCATTAAATTTTGCACCATGGTTCTAAACTCGGCGTATTTTTGGATGCCATGGCCCTCTTCAGCATGGAACTCGCAATACTTCATCGTTCTTTCGGGTCTTTCCGTTGAATTTTGCTGGATGAGACCTCCCTCTATCATTCGTGTCCAAACCCATATTAGTAGGGTATTTACCTCTACAATGTCATCTTTGATTCTCTTTCCCCTACTCTCAATTATAGCGTTTACCCCTTTATCAGAATGATTGGGTAACGGATTCCCTGCTATGTTTGGTCTTGATGGGTTTTCAAACTTTACAATCCCCATCTTAATGAATCTTTCTACCACCTTTTTAAACGTAGTGCAATTCTCAATCGAGTGCCCCGTTATCTCTGCATGGTATTCACATTGGACATTCACGTTGTACCATTTGGGGTATAGAGGTTGCATGGGTTTCAGATAAAATGGAGACACTACGTGTGCATCAAATAGATTCTGGTACAGTTCCCTATACGTCATTGGGATAAGTGTGAATTGGGTCCTTTCTACATTTGGCCTTGGATTGGATTCCTACCTTGATGAGCCTTAATGGCTAGTGGTTACTACTCTTGCTTGTCCCACCATGACTAGTTTAGAATAGCCTTTGTTAAACATACTTGCACTGTTTATCTCGTGCACCTTCTTTCTTGGGGCTGACATCTTAGCGCTTTCTCCCGCTACTATCTTGTCGCACCTTATGGCGTTCTCTATCATTTCTCCAGACATCACTATGTCTGAAAAGCTTTTAGTGGCGCTGCCCAACATGTGATTGATGAACGGAGCCTTCAAAGTATTGATGAATAGCATGGTTGTCTCTTTCTCCAGAAGTGGTGGTTGGACTTGCATTACTACTTCTCTCCATATTTGGGCGTACTGTCTGAAGCTCTCACTAGGCTTCTTTTCCATGTTCTACAATGTAATTCGATCGGGTGCTATATCCATCACATGGTTGTACTGCTTCATAAAAGCCTGTGCCAAGTCCTTCCATGAATTGACTTTAGCTCAGTTCAATTGGTTGTACCATTTAGCCGCCAACCCGATCAAACTGTCTTGGAAATAATGGATCAACAGTTGATCATTGTTGATGTATCCTGTTATCCTTCGACAGAACATAGTGATATGAGCCTCAGGACAGCTAGTCCCGTAATACTTTTCAAACTCTGGCATTTTGAACTTAGTTGGGAGCACCAGATTAGGAACCAAACTCAAGTCTTTGGCGTCAACTCCACAATGGTAGTTGGCGTTCTCCATGGCTCTAAATTTCTCCTCTAGCCATCTACAACGGTCCTCAAGTTGTTTTGGCAGGTCCATTCTTGCCATTTCTATTTTTGCCACGTCATCGAGATCAGAACCACAGGATTGGTAGGGTTATCCCCGGGACTAGAACCTGAGCCCATTGAAAAGTTCATCGATGCTGGGGCATCGACCTGATATTGGGATCTGATAGTGACAGGTACCCTTTGTGGGCACACGTCCGGTTGTGCCTGAATGTTAGTTGGGGTGAAACCTGGAGGGTATGTAGGGTCTTCATGATCATCCCCAGAATTGACCACAGGGTTCTTCCCTTTATCCTTTCCTCGAGCCAATAACTGTGCTAATTGGTTCATCAAACTTCTCTGGGATTCTAACATCTGATCCTTCATATCTTGTTGGACTTTAGCTAATTATTCTCGTATTTATGCTTGCAGCTGTTCTTGCATGTCTTTTTGTAATTGTTCTAATCTTTCTAGTCTTTGATCCATTGCTTTTGTCTTGCGGCGGGTACCGTAGTGATATTTTGTTTGCGGATTTTTGTTGGTTTCCAGGGTAACTGTCATAATTTTTAATTAATTAGGGCTCTTTTTTGAAACTTTAATGCATATGATGAGATGTAATGCAAATGAATGAATGCAAAAAGAGGCATTGTATCTAATTCAATTTCAATAGAAAAACTCGATTAGAAAACAAATTTCTTTACATAAAATGGATTACATATACGGCTTCGTTTATACTCAAAGCCTTAACCCTCCTAAGGAGCCAAGCTAACTCTCTACCTCGGCTTGATTCTGATTCATACTTTAAACTCAATACATCAGCCTGAACTGCTAAGGCTTGCAGATGATTAGCTACTTCCCGCACTTGAGTCATAGCTTCACCCATAATGGAGTTGTTCTTGATACTGTTCGTTACGCCTCTCAAGAAGTTCCACTTGTAATTCAGAGTTTTGCAATGCGCCTTCGAGCTCTTCTATCTTTCCCTTTAATTTTTTGATCTTACTTAAACTTGCTCTTAACACGATCATTGAGTTGCGACTACGGTACAGGTAAAGTGACTTTTTTAACTCTACTACCCAAGCTTTTAATCTCGTTCCTTCATTCCGACATTCTAACAAGTTTTTTCTCCAAAGCTCTCTCTCAAGCTCGGGCGTCTTGAAATTTCTTTTCCCACTGATCAGCCTTGGTCTTTTCTTCCTTGATCTCCTGTCGCCATTGCTCCGATGTTTTACCCAAACCAGCAGTTCTTATTGACAAACACAGCTTCTTATAATCCGTTTTTAGACTATCTAAATCCTCTCCAGCCTTGTTCTTCCTTTTCCTTAATTTTTCGACTTTCAACTTGTGGATATCGACATCTAGTCCCAAACGCATCTTCTCTTCTTCTAGCTGCGCTATCTTCTTTCCCAACTCCGAACTTCTTTTTTCAAAGTCCTGTTTGATGATCTCTAATTCTGACGGAACTACTTGTAGATGCTCTTCTATAGATCAAACGCATTCCTCTCTCGGCCCGGGGATGTTGTCATTGACCTTTTACTCCACCACTCATAATATTCAGGAGTTGTCATTGCTCTACGGTAAATCTTTTCATCCGGTGAACATGTTTCCAAGCGCTAGACATTTCTCGTATCTTTCTCTTGTAGTTATCACCCTTATAAAAAAACTCACACTGAGCCAGCCCTTGTATTACCGGTATGAACTGTCTCGATCTATATTGTCTTAATACGAGCAAAGAGGTATATCCGATAGCTCCCCAAATTCAAAGTCAAGGGACCCAGTCGAAGTCCCCACATCGATATAGGATCTTGTCGGGCACCATCCAAGGAGCTTTCCATTCAACATCTTCCTCTTGAAGATTTTGGAGATTAAAACATCCATTTGTCTTATGTGATGTCGTCTCGTCTTGGTGTAGCCACTAGTTCCTTTAATGAGGAGTAGTTTTCTGAGAAGACCCGATAGGATACCTTTTTCACTTTCCAAAAGTGACTATGGAACCACACCAATAACAGTTGCGCGCATCCGATGAATCTTCCTTCACCTATTCTCTAACACGCATTTAGAGATCTGAATGTTTCAGCTAAAATCGTTTGGACCGGTGTGACCCCCTTGTCAAGCCTATCAAACAGATCTGAAACTGCTTCATCCACATGCCCTAATGCCTTGGAGAAAATGACTAAACCATAAATGCTTAAGGAAAAGATGTCAACCCTCTTTTTTATATCCGGATGTGCCAAGATCAGATCTCGCAAATTTTTCCAAGGTATGGACTTGTTGTCTCCATTTTGCTTAATCCAGACCGCGACCCACTGCTCGCTCATTCCTGTGATACTCATTAGTTTCTTCAAGAATGTCGGGACATTGACTGCTCTCGAATAGGCTTTGTCGACTTGGATCCTTGGACACCATAGTAAGGTCGTATATTCTTCTACTGTGGGTACCAAATCTACCTTTCCAAATGTGAAACAACTGTAGGCTAGATTTTAGTACTGCGCAAAGGCTCGAAATAAGCGCTTGTCTACCTTTACGTCAAGTAAATAAGGCAGATTATCATAGTTACTGTAAAAGAGCTGCTTGATCTCGTTATCCCACTGATCTCATATCTCTTTTGATTCTTGCAAACTATTCTAAGTCACGCTAATGCGAGTGAAGTCCCATAATCCTGACACGTATCCTTCCACGACGCTATCACCCTTTTCTTGCTGAACCTTTTCAGACCAAACTCGGACGACTGCATTATCTTCCGCTTTACCAATAAACTCCCTTTCCATGTTGAGCTCTCTATTTAAATATCGAACGTGAACCAATACCTCTTTTGAAATGAAAATGTCATGCAATCAAAATCAAAGAAAACATAATAAGTTTGTATCGTGCACCAAGCTAGATTCCAAAGCATACGAGAAAAAATAGTAAGCAAATCGCCTATTCGGGTAACCACTAGGGTTTGGCATAGCTTTACCTAGGGTAAGCTTTTAAGGCTCCTTACATGCGGTTCAGTTCTAAAGTAAAGGGTACCTAAACCGGCAGATTCCTTGATCCTCACCCATTATAGGCTAATACGGACTGAGTTCAGTTCAAGGGGATACATTTTCCTATGGCTATATGGAGATGAAAATCTCACGAAGACATAAGGACGAATGTATCACGAAAGTGATCCACTATCCTATACGGAGGTGAAAACCTCACGAAGGAATAGTTTCTCACTCCGACTTAAAGGTGTAAGATCAACCGATCATGCGATGCAATGTGCAGAAACGTATCAAAACATAGCAATCATAAACCATAATGATAAGGACCGAAATAAAAATGAATGAAATGCCCGAAAAGATCGTATGTTTAACCCCAAATTTCAATTTTCGACAAAAAGACAAAACTAATCAATTGACGGTTTGACTCTCTAGTTCCCCAGTGGAGTTGCCAAGCTGTTGACACTATTTTTTTCATAAAACGGGATCGACTTGGATTTTAAAAAATGAAAACAAACATAGGAGTCGCCACCAATCTGTTTTGATGAGGTGTGATTGGGTCACCTCATAAAACGGTTGTTTTTATTAAAACAATGCTTTTGGTCTACGAAATTCAGAAAAATAGGTCCAGGAGTCGGTTACGTACGAGGAAGGATTAGCACCCTCGTAACGCCCAAAAATTGGTACCTAATCGATTAATAGATGTCTAAATGTCGAAGATTGAAAACTTTATAAAGAGTTTTTAAAAATACGATAAAAAACTCGAAAAACAGGGGTTGGAATTTAGGATTTTCTTGTTTTGAAGGAATATTACATCCAACATGTTAGGATACAATATTTTAAACCCTCGAAACCAAGATTGCCTTATGATTCCCAAAACCAGTACTTTGAGATTTTAAGAGAATATTTAGCTATTTGGTCGAACGAGAAATCGAAACCCAGCACGTTAGGACATGTTTTCTCGAATTTCCAAAAGTAAAATATTGCCTTATTTTAAAATTTTTATTTTTGCATGTTTGGGTAAAAAAATGTAATGTTTGAAATAATGCGTGAACAAAAGGGTTGCGTTGATGGGGTGACAATTTATAATATGGTGAAATAATTTTCGAACAACACGATATACGAATAAATTACCATAACATGGAAATACGAGTAAACGAAATAATACACATAATGGCAATGATTACACCATTCATCAAATACAAATATCAATAACCAAAACGAACAAAATGAAACAATATCTCAATCAATTAAGAAAACAATAGCTCAAAATGAATGATTTATAAAGACACTTCAAAACAAATGATAAACGATCCAAATAAATGAAATAAAAAAACTACAAATAAATACCAATGAATATAATTTAAAAATAAATAATATATAAAAAACCATGCGAAATAATTTTAAAATATATACTTACATAAAATTTAGAAGATACACAACATGAACTTACAATAAATAATATACAAATAAAATTTAAATAAACTTAATGTAAAATAGCTTCAAATAAATAATAAATATAACCATTTTAAAATAAGTCATGATAGAAGAGTATTATTTAAAAGTAAATGAACTAAATGGACTAAGGACAAGGCTGAAATGGAATTAAAATTCGGGGCTTTAATTGCAAAGTTTACAAACAGGTTATAGAGGACCGAAATAAGATGTGCTTAAGGCATAAGGGACTGACTGGGCTATATCCCCGTCCCTTATACGCGTCGTTTTGTGCAGGACCCAATTGAAACGGGTTTAAAAATGTCGCGGTCAAAATATAAAAGGGAAAGACCCGATTGTACTTCACTGCAGAAGCGGAGGGGCTGAACATGCAATTAGCCCCTCCTAACAAAACACGCAGACCCTTAGTACCACTGGGTCGGGTCGCGGGTCAAATGCCAAAATGACACCGTTTTGGCCACTGATGCCAAGGCTTTAAACGGCGTCGTATTATGCCTGAGATAAGTATTAAAGAAAAGAAAGAAAAAGGTTGCAAACCCTATTTCTTAAAAATATGGAGGGCCCTGAATTTTTCTCTCGCAACCCCTCAAATCCGGCCGATTGGGCCGCCGTCTGCGCAGCCATGGCCAATGGCAGGCGTCGCGCGAGGACATTTCTAATCAGCGAGTTGAAGTGCGTTCAAAGGCCAAAACTTTAGAACGGGGAAACAAGGAGAAAAAAAGGTCATTGGCCCTTCCCTAAACTCGAATCCAAATCCGACGACGACGAAAGACCGATAATGGCGAATTTAAGGGGCGATTCAGGTAACTTTTCCTTTTTATTTTCCTTTGCTGATTATTTTAAAATGGGTTTGTGAAAAATAAATGAATAAATAAATAAAATAAATAAAAATAAAAATGAAGAGAAAACAGTTAAAATCAACCTTTTAAAATTTCAGTTTCTGCTTTTCGATTTACTATTGTGCGTAAAAACTTTACAAAGATAAGATCTAGGCTTTTATAGACGGTACAACTACTAAATTTTTTTCTTTATCTGCCTATATTTACTGCCATTACTGTTAGCTTGTTTCTTCGTTGTGGCATTCAATTTTTTTGCAGGGGTTTTGAGGCCGACGGTGATGGAAAAGGCATCTTGTGAGGGGTCAAACGTCGTGTTGGGGAATTAGGCGAGGTGTGCAAAGATCTTGAGGCATTAGGCGGCGTCATGACGCCTTAGGGTTTGCTTCTCTGCTGTTTGTTGTGGGCTGCTGTTGGTTTGGGCTGGGGTTATTAATTGGGTTTGGGTTGTTGTTTGGGCTAGGGTAACAATTAGGTTAGTCTATTTAATTTGGTTTGTAACTGGGTTTGGGCTTCCGGGCAAAATGGGTTCTTACACTAGTCAAGTCTTTGAGGTTATTCTAACGAGCATTCGAAGTCACATGCTAGGGAAGATTGGAGATATATCCTTTCTTTAAATTGTCCCCTTTTTCTTTTTGGGTCTTCAAAGACCAGTCTCAAACTACGACATTTTTCTCGGTTACTTGCGTAATTGACTCCTCTATCAGAAACTCTTTTTTTTGGCAACCAATCTCTAATCAACACCTTCCTAATAGAATGCCTATGATGCATGATGAGAAATAAAATGAAGACAAATAACCTTGGTTAGTAATCACAAGAAATATAAACGGAGGAAAAATCATGATAAATCTAATAAATTAAGCTATTTAATCATGCATTTTTGGAGAAACTAACCCACATTTTTACCCAATCATGTTTTACGAAGTAAACCTACCTCACATATTTACCAAATAATCTATCCGATTCAACTTTATTAAACAGGTCTAATTCTCTTGCAAAAACAAGCATAAATGTAATAAAAGGTAAGAGGCATTTCTCTCATGTACTTAATTGGTGATTATCCAACGGACGAAAGTTTAGTATAGCTCTAATTGGGTGGCTCGTACGGTTCATTATATGTGGTTTTGGTTCTAGAAAGGCACTCGAATTGTCCATACTGTCACCTACTAAGGCTAGTACGAAGCCTCAGTCATCACCCATCACAGGCTCGCGAACTCAATTCGAGGGCTTACATTTACTTATGCCTATGCGGAGGGACAAGTTAACTCACGAAAGCATAAGTCCTATGTCACCCGAAAGCATTTCACTAGTATGTGTGGAGGGACGAGTTAACTCACGAAGGCATAGTGTTTTGCTTTCACTTAAAAGGGCGGAGCTCGGGTGGAGAGCTCATGTTATGCAAGATGTTCATGAAGTCCAATAAAAAAAGAAGATTTTAAAAGGAGGGATTGAAGCTAAAATCCACCAACGAGAAAGATCTCATTATTTGTTATGAGTGCAAAAAATGAAGACAGATCAAGCTTGATTGTCTTCAATGGAAGAAGAAAGGATCAAGTAAACAAAAGCTTAAGTCCAATATGACTACTTGAAGTGATGAGAATTATTTGATTAAGAAGATCAAAAAGTAGTCAATCTTTGCATTATGGCCATTGATAACTCTAAGGTAACTTCTAACTCGTCTAGCTCAATTTCTGATTTGTTTGATGAGTTATAAGATGCCTATTATGAGTTGGGATTGGTTAAAGTCATGGTTTCAAAACATAGGAAAAATATTTCAAAATTGAAAAATGAAAATAATTTGCTTTCCAAAACCAGTCATGAACTTGAAGAGAAACTAAACAAAATATAAGAAACTATTAATGATTTTGAGAAGAAGAATTTAGACGTACATAATTTACTCTTAAAAGTTCAAGAAGATAATGAAAAAAGTTCACTCTAATAAAGTTTTTGAACAAGATTTGAAAAAAAAAGAAAATTTCAAATATAATTTTATTAAAATGGCTTTAATTACTATAAACATAAAGGACTCATTATTACTAAATATAAGTATATCCTTTCTAAATGGATACTTAAAGGGACTAAAATATTGAAAATTAATGCTTATGGACCTAAAAAAATTCAGATACCAAAAATAAAAATTAATTATATTTTTGTAGGAAAAGGAGCGTTGTTTTAAGGTGGACAAATCAAGCAAACTCTTATGGTACCTTGATAGTGGATGCTCAAGGTACATCATTGTTGACAAACAATTTTATCGAATTAAAGTAAAAAAGTGGAGAAGTTACATTTGGTGACAACTCCAAATGAATTATTGGAGGAATTGGTTTTATTGGGAAAAACTCTTCAATCTTTATTGAAAATGTCTTGTATGTCGACAGTCTTAAGCATAATATATTAAGTATTAGTCAATTATGTGATAAAGGTGTCAATTTCATCTTTGAATCAAATGTATGTAAAGTAATTGATATTGTGTCTAATAAGATTATGATTGTAGGACATAGAATAGAAAATATTTACATGGTGCATTTAGATGATATACATTACTCAAATACATGCCTTATTGTTAAAAATGAAAACAATTCTTTATTATGACATAAAAATTAAGGTATGCTAGCATGAGCATATTGCATAAAATAACAAAAATAACTTACTAAGAGGTTTGCCAAAACTTGATTTTAATTTAGATAAAGTTTGCGATGCATGTGTTAAAGACAAACATTAAAGAGTATCTTTTAAACCTATAAATGATGTATCATATAATAGAGTTTTAATTAATTCACATTGATTTTTTAGACCAATTAGGATTACTAGCTTGGTGGAAAACAATACGTTTTGTGCTTGTAAATGATTACTTTAGATTTATTTGATTTCCTTTCATAAGTATTAAAGATGAAGTTTTGGAAAAATTCATTTCATTTTAAAAATTAATCAAAATAAAAAGGGTATTCTATCACTAGTGTTAGAAGTGATCATGAAATAGAATTTCAAAATCTTAGTTTTGAAAATTTTACAACTCAAATGAGATTAGCCATTATTTTTCAGACATGAAACCCTTCAACAAAATTGAGTTGTTGAGAGGAAAAATAGGACTTTATAAGAAGTGGCTAGAACCATGAGATTAGGTTTATTTTAAAGAAAACTCCATATAAACTTTTTAAAAGCAAAAGCTTAATATTAGTTATTTTCATTTTTTTGGATGCAAATGCTTTGTTTTTAATAATGAAAAGACAATCTTGATAAATTTTATGTAAAAATCGGTGAAGAAAATTTTCTTGATTATTCTATAAATTTTAAAGCTTATAGAGTTTTTAATAAAAGAGTTTTAGTAGTTGAAGAATCAATATATGTTTTGATGATGCTAACCTTCTTCTAGAAAGGATACTTGTATTGATGATGTAAAAATATTAAATAATGATGATAAGGCTGATCATTCATCAAATAAGAAGATTTAATAACAAACACAATAAGCTCTAAAGGTGCTCACCATAGAGGAAAGAGAAGTCAATCATCTAAGAATGTAAAATTATGTGAATGATGGTAACATTTTGGAAGATCCATCCAAAGGGTTAACTACAAGATCTTCTCTTAGAAATATATATAATTATGTTACATTTATCTCATGCATTGAGCCAAAATTGTCAAAGAAACATTAAATAATGAATATTGGATATTGGCTATGCAAGATGAATTAAATCAATTTGAAAGAAGTAATGTATGAATCCTTGTAGAAAGATCTTGTAAAAATCTATTATAGATGTTAAGTGGATTTTTAAGAATAAACTAGACGAGAGTGGAAACATAGTGGGGAACAATGCTAGGCTTTTTGCTCAATGATACACTTAAAAGGAATGAATAGAATATAATGAAACGTATGCTCTCGTAACTAGAATGTAAACTATTAGAATGCATTTAGCTTTTACACACTTTAATGATTTTAAATTATATCAAATGGATGTGAAAAGTGTTTTTTTAAATGGTTTTATAAATGAAGAAGTGTATATTAAACAATCACCCAATTTTGGGGATTCAAAATTCCCAAACCATATTTTCAAACTTTCAAAAGCTTTATTGGTTTGAAATAAACTCCTAGAGCTTAGTATGAAATACTATCAAATTTTCTTGTTGATTTTTTTTTGTAAAGGGAAGATTGATACAATATCTTTGATCAAAAGAAAAGATAAAAATTTAGTAGTGGTGCATATTTATGTTAATAACATTATCTTTGGTGTTACAATGATTTTCTTTGTTAAGAGTTTTCAAAGTTAACGTAAGGTGAATTTAAGATGAGTATAATGGGATAACTAAACTTCTTTTTTAGACTTTAAATTAAGCAAAGGAAGGATGACATATTTATCAATCAAGCTAAGTACACAAGAAGAAGGCTCAAGAAGTTTGGGATAGATAATCTCAAAACACAAGCTACGCCCATGAGCTCTTCTACAAATCTTGATAAAGATGAAGAAAGATTGCTAGCTCGATTAATCAACTCGAAATTTTTAAGAGGGGGTGAATTGGATTTTTTAAAATTTTGGTAGAAGCAATGAAAATAAATGAAGATAATGATTATGACGATATATGGTAGTTCGACTTCGATTGCCTACTCCACTACTTTAGCTTTCCACAACTAAGAATTTTCCCAAATTCACTAATTTGACAACCTCCTTTAAGGTTTTATCCAAACCTTAAGACACAAATCTTCTTAAAAAAACAAAAATAAGCAAACAAAAAAAATCTTTACAAGATCAAAGTGTTCGCCAATTAAACACAAATATAAAGAACACTTGAGCTTATAGAATAACAATGAAGCTCACAAGTGTATGTAAGAAAAGTATAGAAAATTTGAGCACAAATGTTGTTTGATTGATTTTTTTGGCTTTGATTATCTTTTTTCTTATTGTAGAACCTTTGAAAGAAGGTATTTGTACCCTCTAATTTATTTTTAACTGATGTGGTTGTTGTGGAAGTTAATAAAGCTGTTGGGATGAAAATACTAGTTCATTTAATTCACTTGAAACAGAAGTTATTGATACTTTTTGAAAAAATATTGATAATTTTAGCATTTAATGTCTTGATTTAGTGATCGTTAAATCAATATCAGGAGAAAATATTAATACCAAATAAAAGGTACCGATATTGGATCAATACTTAATGAATACCTAAAAGCTGGAAAAATGTTAATTTTGTGTTGATAATAAAAAATGTATCGATAAAAGGATCGTATTCAAGTTATTTGACTTAAGAAGGAAAGATTTGGATTTGATCTGAAAGGAAAAATTTGAGAATAAAGAACAAATAAAAAAATAATCTGTAAATAAATAAATAGACGAAATTTAAAAGTGAAAGATGGATTGAATAAATCGATGGCTATGATGGATAGAAGGATAAATGTCCAATTGAACCCTTTGAGATATAAACCTCAACAAATTCAATTAATGGCTCTAATCAATCCTCCAAGAAATAATTGTTTGCAAATTGAAAGGTGACGAATGAATTCCTACAACTCCTAGAAGAAAATCGAGAAGAAAATTATTTCTAAAAATCACACGAAAGAAATATTGTTCAAAGAAACAAACTCTCAGAGTTGAAAACTTTATTAATAAAAATAATTGTATGATTTGTGTACAATGGAAAGGCCTATATATAGGCTAACTAAATTAATCTAAATAAGAAGCGCTTTTAAACTAAACTTTCTTGTTGACATAAAACTCCTAAATAAATTAAACTACTTAATAATTATTAAAAATTCAAAATAATAAAATAATAAGATTTGAGAAATACAATATTGGGCTCTTATATAATAAAAATTAAGCTTAAAAATTGAACTTGATATGATTTAAACTCAAATTAAAAGCCCAAAACTTGTAATTTTCATCATAATCCCGTCTAAAAATTCTACTCGCGCAATCTTCACTAAAACGGTCATAACTTAAGCTCTTGAACTCAAAATCAAGTGATTCAAAGTTCATTTCAAAGCTAAGAGATAGATCTTCGAACACCATGCGGACATTTTAACCAAGAAATGTCTGGATCGTATCCAAAAAGTCATTGCAAGTCTGATGATTTCCCAAACTTGAAAATTGGTAGCTTCAATAAATGGTATTTAATAAATTTCACCCCATTCGTGCATGTATCACTTGGTAACTTATTTGCAAGTCAATATCCTATTTGGGTATCAATTTTTAGAAATTTATCGATACTTGACAAAAAGTATTGATATTTGATCGATGCTTTTTGGCTTGAAACATTTTTTAACTTGTTTGAAGTATTGTTTTAAATTAACTTGTCCTTAAAAAATTTCAAGTATAAATTTAACATTTTGTATTTTAGATATGATTTGAAGTGCAATTTTTTTTGCCAAGTGTTGTTTAAAATGTTTTTATTCAAAACATAGTGTTTGTTATATCAAAATGATTTTGTCAAATAAAGATGTCGTTAATAATCTTCCTTTTTGATATAACAAAACAATTTATGAATTTTAGTTTTGAAGAAATTTGCTCCCCTTTCTAAAAATCATTCACTTTAAAGCTTAGAAATTTTTTTGCTCATTGTCAAATTTAGCATTCATTTGTGTTTATTTTAGTTGAAAAACATTTTGAAACAATTGGTTACTAAATTTGCATATAACCAATTAATCATAATAAATCAACCATTAAATTTACTTTTCTATTCTCCCACTTTTTGTTATATTAAAATAGGGCAAATAAAGCTTAAAGAAAAGAAATATTATTAGTTCAATAATAGAAATCAAAAACTAGAAAAATAAGGAACTAACATTAAAATTAAATATGATAGTATCTCAAAACTACCAAATAAGACATTAAAGTGCAACCAAAGTGAAGGAAAACAATAGAAGAAAATAGAAAGTGCAAAAACAAACCAAAAGGTGCATGATGCAAATGTATGAGTGGTCTAAACTAGAACTAATCATCCCTAGATGATGATAGAAGAAAAAAAGAAAGTAGTTAAGCCACTTGCTCCTCCAAAATTCCTATCATAGAACCTAGATTACTAACATTATCATTAACATGACCAAAACCATTATCGACTCGAGTATGAAATCTTCTAAACTCCTCACTCAAAGAAGTAACAGCGCCAAGGATGGTAGTAGACAAGTCGTCAAGTGAGAAAGTGTTGATGGTTGAGCAAATGAAGAAGTTGGTGGAGGAGCTTACTCGGCAAGAGGTGGAATGTCATCAAGATCAACTCTAAGGTCTTCATCGTCATTAGGTGCGTGTTGGCCTACTCTCTCCCATTCTCTAGTAGTCGAATTTTGTTTGTAGTTGGTATGATGAAGTGCCCCAATGCTAATAGGTTATGTTTTCGGATAGGGGTATCGACATGAGTATTTATTCTTAACCGAGTGAAAATGTAAGAAAGATAAGTCCCAATAGGTAAGGTTAAATAGCTACCTATATCCCTCCCAATAATTTTGGCTATGTCATTGAACATAATAAGAGTAATGGCTGGACGCCTATTAAACTTGAAATAATCAATCCACCAATAGTCGATGTTTCAAATGACGATATGTTTAGAAATAGGTTTAAAGATCCAAGA
Source organism: Gossypium raimondii (assembly GCF_025698545.1). Lineage (NCBI taxonomy): Eukaryota > Viridiplantae > Streptophyta > Magnoliopsida > Malvales > Malvaceae > Gossypium > Gossypium raimondii. The sequence goes on from NC_068565.1 coordinate 22,799,265, forward strand.
GATGAGAAGATGCAAGATTTGATCATGCAAATCTAAATTTACAGCAAGGTTGCAGGGAACATAGATGGTGGGATTAAATATACCTTTTTCATTTGACACACCACTGGGAGGTAATGATAAAAGATTTGCGAAATCTTCTAAGGTCAGGCAAAATTGTGTATTCATAAGATAAGAGTTTATAGTAATAACATGTTCGCCAGGCCCATTATGTTCGAGCTTAGCATTACAATAAAAAGTTTGGGCAAGGTTTTCGTAAGTTGGAGAAAAGATTCTAAAGAAGTCAAGCTATTGCCACTCACATAAAATAAGAAGAGAATGAAAATTAAACATTTCTAAGCAATCAAGGTCTATAATTCCAGAAGTATTAACACAACTAGTGGCGAAGTTTTTATTAAAACATTCTCGTCCTCCCAGAGAACGAAAACATTCGTGAAAAGACGAATTAGAACCACTAGAGATGAGGGACCGGAGCGAAATCGTTTCTTAACAGTTATAATGATAACCTAAGGCTCTAAAACACACTAAGTTCACTAAGAAATTTCATTTGGGAATTTCTACAAACACTTGGTGAGCAAAAGGTTAAAACAAAATTTTGAATATTAATGTGGGCAAAAATAGGCAACCTCGTGCACAACAACACAATATATAGATTCTAAATCATCCCAAAAACAAAATTTCCAAACAAAAATTTAACAAATATTGAACGAAATTCGGAACAAATGAAAAAAATTTACCTCAAATTTTTTTCAAAATGATGGAAATTAAAAACAAATCTATTGAATCCTTGTATAAAATGACAATGTTAGTTGTTCAGATTCAAGATTTTAAGTAAAAGATCGACATTTTGAAGTTTTGTGAAGTTAAGGTTGAGAGCTTTTAAAAATTGGGTAAAAAAATTAGGGAATTTTTGTGTTTTGAAATAAAGAGACACGGTGCAAATGCTTTAAATCTCGATAGGTATAAAGGGGTATGATATTTTTTTTAAAATTGATAATTTTAAATAGGTATTGGTACCAAATGCCCAGTCTATTTTCTAAAGTGCAGAAGAATTTTTCCAACATGATTTTTAAGTTCTCATATGTTCTAAACTAACCTAAAATTACTTTTTAGTAAGTTTTAATGATTTCATATGCTTAAATATGTAAAATTTAAGTATGATGCATATGAAACATAGAGTGTTATAAAACATGCAAAAATTGAATATTAACATTCAATAAAGTCTAATTTAACAAATTTAAAGGCATTCAACAATCATCTAAATTAGATCAAATAAGTCAAAATAGACTAGATATGCAATATCAACTTTCCTTGACTAATTGCATATGATGGTGGCATGAGAAGGTAAGAAAGATGAGTTAAATGTCTACATTTTTATTAAACTATCTTATTAATTTAATAAATGAAATATTAAAATATAATATAAAAATCTATTTAGCATCATTTAATCTAATGGTGGAAATTCATTCTCAGTTTTCAATTTAATCCTGTGGTGGAGATTTGTCTACATACATGAGACCTTTTTTCCCTTAATAATTATCTATTTATGAATTGACAATTTTGCCCCTCAAAATATCTACAATTCCTTCTAGAATCATTATATAGTTTTGTTGAAATTTCACTTCTAGTCCTTTCACTTCTAGTCTTTCCACTTTTTCGTCCTACACCATTTAATCCTTTTATATTTTTAATTTTCTCACTTTGACCCCAACACTTTTTACAATCTTACAATTTAGTTAATACCTTGGATTAATTTTGCTTAACACACCTAACTTTTCAATTCTCTCCGTTATCCAATTATTTTCTCTACTAACACTGATAATTCCTATTTTTATTTACTTGGATAAATCCAACTCGTATATTGTTAAAAGAACCTATTTACAACTTAGGGGGCTTTAGGATGTTACAATTCTAGCTGTAATAAAACACTTGATGTTCCTTTTATTTCATTAGATGCAAACAAGACGCAAGGTGACAACTGCACGGATTTATCCTTCTTTGGTGCACTAATTACTTCTATCAAAACCATTTTTAAAATTTGAAAAAAAATGGGCATCGACTTTTTAAAATGGAGTCGCCACCGATCCTTTATTGGGTGTAATCGGATCACCTAAAAAACGATCTTGGTCTACGAGATTTGAGAAAACAGGTTCGGGACTCGGTTACGCATGAGGAAGGGTTACCCTCGTAACGCCCAAGATTGGTACCGAATCGATTGTTTAATGTCTTAATGTCGAAATTTTAAAAATATTTAAAATATAATCCTTTTATTTTGAATAAAACGAATTGGATGATAAGGCTCGCTTATTTCAAAGAAATAAATTGTCACACCCAATAAGTTAGAGTGCAACATTTTAAATCCTCAAAATTAGGTTTATCTCTTGACCTTTAAAACCTATGCGCTTTGAGAAGGATATCTGATTGTTTGGGTCAAATGGGAAAATCAAAACCCAATAAGTTAGGATTCGATTTCACAAAATTCCTAAATATCGAATATCACCTTTATTTTAAAATCGAGATAACAAGATGTCCTATCCAATAAGTTAGGATCCAACATCTTGAAATCTCACATGCTTTATTTTAAAATTGTATGTTTTTAACAAAAAAAACACTTGGCTAACTAAATTCATCGAGAAGAACTAAAGCCCAGTAAGTTAGGGCATAATTCTCCCGAGGATTGTGAACACCGAGTATTGTAATATCTAGGAAAAGGATTTCAAAATTTAAACCATATTAAATGCAATCTTTTGAGCGAATAAAGCGTAGTGGAATAATGTACAATACTAAGCGATGATTTGTAAACAACAATGCATTCTAATGAACTACGAATAATTAGCAAATACCAATAAGTAATACAATACACTCCAGAGTAATAATCTCATATCCTATATTATATTAACATTCAAAGGCTAATGACTCTTAAGTCAATCAAAGCACCAAATAAACATGGGGACCAAATGGGAAATATTTCCCGTGCCCCAAAACGCAGCGTCTTTGCGCGGACCAAATCGGAATGAACACAAAAATGCATGGCCAAATTTAGACGAAATATAAAGATTTATTTGAATGCATCCTGAAAAGTGAGGGACTAAGTGCGCGAATAACCCAATTAAAGTAAAACGCGCGGATCTGAGATTGGATCGGGTCAGGTAATCGGGTCATAGGCCTTAAACGGCGTCGTTTGGAATTTCTATTTAAACCAAATTTTCTTAAAAAAACATTTGACAGCCCTTGAAATAAAAAAAACTGAGGCTTCTCTGCTAGGGTTTCGGCCCTAGCTCTTTACACCGCTCCTCCGCCGTAATTCCACTGTGAACGGTGGTCGGAGCCTCCCCACAAAGGGCTTTTCGGCTCTTTTTCGCGCGGATCCGAGGGCGTCTCCAAGTAAGACCTCTAACTCCCTCCTTTTTTCCTTTTATTTGCTCTCTATATATATACTTGTATATGAGGTTAATAAGAAACGAAAAAAGAAAGAAAAGCCATCGGAGAAGAAAACAGAACGGAAGAAAAAGAAAACCTTCTTTTTTGTTTTGAGTTTCTGTGTATATTTGATACCGTATGCGTGAGGGTTCTCCTCCTTTTTTACAAATACTGAAAAATGGCTTTTATATAGCCAAATCGAAAAGAAAAGAGAAAAAATAAATCAAAATACATTTATTTTTCTCTGCCCTCTTTTCCTATTTTCTTTTTTGTTGCTCTTTTTTGTTTTATATTCATTTTACTGCTTGTTTGTTTGTCCTTTTCAGGTGCATGGAGTGTACTGAGGCGCGTGTGAGGAGTGGCTTAGGGTGTGGTTCGGTTACTGCGGCGCTGGGAGCCGAATATTGCTAGGGTTCTGTGCTTCTGTTTTGCGTTTTGGGCTCATTGGGCTAAAGGTTTTTTAGGCTAGTGGGTTTGATGTAATTTGGGTTATCAGGGTTAATGTATTTAGGTAATTTAGGTCAGATTAATTGGGCTATCAGTTTGTAAATGGACTATTTTATGGGACATTTTTTCTATTTATTTGGTTTTTTTAATGTATGTGGGTCGGGCATAAATTGGGTATTACAGCTGCCCCTCTTTGCTCGTTATCGTGTAACGGGAGCAGAGCAAAGACTTTAAAAATGGCCAATTCCTGCCCGGTCGCGCTGGATCTTTATGCTCTTCTTCTCTAAGTAGCCTTATTCCAACCTACTGCATCTTCAGAGGTATAGGATTTGGTACCGCAACGTCGGGGAGATAGGATTTGTGGCTTCAACCTACTTCCCTACTCCTAAAGATAAGATTTGTCGTCTTCGGTATGCTCCACTACTGCTTAGGGAGATAAGATCTGTAATTTCCAACCTATTCCACTGCTGACAAGGCAGATAGAACTTGTGGCTTAAATTTGCTTCCCTACTCTTGAAGATAAGATTTGCCGTCTTTGATCTGCTCCACTACTGCTTCGGGAGATAAGATCTGTAATTTCCAACCTATTCCACTGCTGACCAGGGAGATAGGACTTGTGGCTTAAATCTGCTTCCTTACTCTTGAAGATAAGATTCGCCATCTTCGATCTGCTCCGCTACTGCTTAGGGAGACAAGATCTGTAATTTCCAACCTATTCCACTGCTAATCAGGGAGATAGGACTTGTGGCTTAAATCTGCTTCCTTACTCTTAAAGATAAGATTCGCCGTCTTCGATTTGCTCCGTTACCGCTTAGGGAGACAAGATCTGTAATTTCCAACCTATTCTACTATTGACAAGGGAGATAGGACTTGTGGCTTAAATCTGCTTCCTTAGTCTTGAAGATAAGATTTGCCGTCTTTGATCTGCTCCGCTACTACTTAGGGAGACAAGATCTGTAATTTCCAACCTATTCCACTGCTGACTAGGGAGATAAGACTTGTGGCTTAAATCTGCTTCCTTACTCTTGAAGATAAGATTCGCCGTCTTCGATCTGCTTCGTTACTGCTTAGGGAGACAAGATCTGTAATTTCCAACCTATTCCACTATTGACCAGGGAGATAGGACTTGTGGCTTAAATCTGCTTCCTTACTCATGAAGATAAGATTCATCGTCTTCGATCTGCTCTGCTACTGCTTACGGAGACAAGATCTGTAATTTCCAACCTATTCCACTGCTGACCAGGGAGATAGGACTTGTGGCTTAAATCTGATTCCTTACTCTTGAAGATAAGATTCACCGTCTTTGATCTGCTCCGCTACTGCTTAGGGAGACAAGATCTGTAATTTCCAACCTATTCCACTGCTGACCAGGGAGATAGGCCTTGTGGCTTAAATCTGCTTCCTTACTCTTGAAGATAAGATTCGCCGTCTTCGATCTGCTCCGCTACTGCTTAGGGAGACAAGATTTGTAATTTCTAACATATTCCACTACTGACCAGGGAGATAGGACTTATGGCTTAAATCTGCTTCCTTACTCTTGAAGATAAGATTCACCATCTTCGGTCTGCTCCGCTACTGCTTAGGGAGACAAGATCTGTAATTTCCAACCTATTCCATTGCTGACCAGGGAGATAGGACTTGTGGCTTAAATCTGCTTCCTTACTCTTGAAGATAAGATTCGCCGTCTTTGATCTGCTCCGCTACTGCTTAGGGAGACAAGATTTGTAATCTTCAATCTATTCCACTGCCAACTAGGGAGATAGAATTACTGGCTTTAATGTACTCCACTGTAACCATAGGGAGGTAAAATCCACCATCAACCTACTCCACTGTAACCGAGGAATGCAAGGCTAGTATCTTCGTTCTGGTTCGCTGTCAATGCAGGAAGGCAAGATCTGCTATCTTTAACCTGTTCCACTACAATCGAGGGAGGGAAGGCTTTGTTTTCGATCTGCTTCACTGTCGATGCAGGAAAGTAAGATTTGCTATCTTCATTGACCTGTATAATGAATCTAATTATGCCTAATGATTAGGATGGCATGATCAAAATAAATCAAATGCTTCTAACTAGACATGTGTGAATGGTGTTTGCATGAATGTAGAATTTTATTTTTCCGAGAATGATCCCACTTAGGTTGTCATTACTCAAATTTTATTAAGGTTTTGTAACTGACGTGCTACAACACCTTCTTGCTTGACTAACATTTCTAAAAAAACATTTAGCCAGGTTTCCCCCACTATAAACCTCAAAGTTCAATCCATTGGGGCGCAAAATTTGTACCATCATTCTCCCATTGTAAGCCAAGGGTAGAAATATGTGGCTTTTCCTCAATCCTTTCCTATCACAATTCGAGGATACCAGATTTAAATCTTTCTGGTCCCTTACACCATTCTCAGGGTGTCGTACCAAAGCCTCATGCTCAAATGAAGGCTTTCTTTTCCGAGGAAACCTCTTTCTATTGCATGGTAATCATTGCTTGCTTGTTTATTTAAGCTTTGTAATCAACACAACATCTTGTCATTTTGTTTAATTATTATTTTTGACAGAAAAATCCAAAGAGAAAGTCCTAATTCAGACTTTTCCTTTTCAGATTTCTAACCTTTAAACTTGGTGCGTTCTAAACAATAGTCATGTTTTAGGCTCCTATATTGTTTACAAACTTTTAGAGTAATATGGAAAACTTCCCTTGTGAAAGTTTTATTAGTCCATTAATCATTATTCCAATGCAACATGCTTGCAAAAAGGCTCATAATAATGGATAAGAATAAAGTTGATTCTGAGCATAGCTCGAAAGGAATAAATTATCGAAAATAGTAAAGAAGAATAACAAAGAAATTGGTTGGGAATGTGTATCTTGAAAAAGAATGAAGTATTCCAAGAACAACAAATTCAATATAAATAGTATAAAAATTGGATGCCCCGGATATCGCAGCTTGAACTTCTCTGTACAAACTTTCTGAAGACCATTCTGAGTTTGACATGTGTTTAGGAGATCTACACTACTTCGTCGTTGCCCCAAGATGTCGCCTACCCTTTCCTGTTGATTCAGGTATAACAAGATTACCACATGCCCCAATCTGATCAAAATTTGAATTTCTCTGATCACCTCATGCCCCATTCTGATCAATATTTGAGCTGCCCTTTTCGAGTCTTCAACTCAAATCCCATTTGGTCTTAAGGCTTCCTTTGCGAGTTTTCACCTTGGCCTCTCCACTTCCTTTTCCATTTTTTCATTTTTCATTTTCTTTTTCATTTATCACTTTTTTTTATTTTTGACTCAAAGTGCCCTTTGCGGGTTTTCACCTTGGTCCCTTCTCCTTCGTCAGTTAAAGTAATTATTGACTGAATCTGAGTTTACAGGATGTCGCAATTTTTACCATCCATCCTACTCAAGATCAGAGCTCCTCTGAAAAAGGCATTTGGTGTCCATTTTCCTCTAAAATCCTTTTGTGTAAGAAGGATCTTTCTCAACATTAGGTTCCCCTTATAGAATTCTCTGAGGTGAATCTTTTAGTTGTAGGCTCGTGTCATTCACCTTTGACACATTTGACTGTGCTGCATAGCTTTTAGCCTCTTCTTTCTGATCAGATTGGATTCATTCTGCCTCATCCAACTCTTAGCTCAACTAATACTTGGAGAGAAAAGATTTCTACTGTAATGGGTAAAACTACCTCCATCCCTCAAACCAAAGAGAATGATGTTGCCCCAGTACAAATGTTTGAAAAGCAATGAGGAAAAATGGTAATTTCTCATGCCAGTCCTTGAAAGTCTCAGTCATTTTTCCTTCAATTTTCTTGATATTCATCTCTAGGCAATTCGTTGACGAATCGTGGCGTCTGATTTCGACTTGATTACGAACCTCAGCTATCGTGCTATTGTTCAAACTCAACGCATTATCCAATATAATTTTCTCTAGAATTCTATATTGGCATATGATGACATTGGCGCATGAAGCAACCTCTATCCCTTTGATGAAGTAATTAATGATCTCAAAAATGAAGTAATGCCCATTGGAAACCTTCGATGATGATGACGGTCATGCCCCATTTTGCTCAAAATTTGAGTCGCCCTTTTCGGGTTTTCAACTTAAATTCACCTTTGGTCAAAGCGCCCTTTGCGGGTTTTCGCTTCGGCCTCTCCTTTTCTTTTTCCTTTTTCCCCTCCTTTTCATTTTCATTTTTTGACTTTGATTTTGATTTTTTCTTTTTGCTTTTGCTTTTGATTTTGATTTTTCTTCCCCCCCTTTTTTTTTGAATTAGATCTGAACTCATAGGATTAGGCAAGTTTTTGTTATCCCTTTCGAAGAATCTTATTTCCTTCAGAGAGCCTTTTGGGGCACAACTACGACAGAGAACTTTGGATATTCCTCTTTAATCAGGATAAAATCCCACAACTTTGAAGAGATGGAAACTCAACTTCCAATGGGCAAAGCTATGATGAGTCAACGAGAAAGGCATTATCCCGGTAAAAAAATTTCATTACATTGTTCATACTATAAATCGTGTTGTTGTGCAAATTTCATTATCATCGTTTAACCGGGTATATCCTGGTATGATCATATGAAGACATCTTTGAACTCTAGATGTAACTCAATAGGGTCTTGCTTCGTGGTCAAGTCCATTCTAATCTTCACCAAGCTCATAATTTCTAATGATTTCTTATTAGATAGGATCTGTCTATCCTCTTGTTCTACCCTCCTCAATAAGTCCAAGGATAAACTACGATCTATATCATTTCCAAAGTCATGAGATCCCTCTAAACATATTGTTGAGAAGTTGCTGTCTACTCAGAACAAATATTAGGTAATTTCGTAACCCTTTTCACCCCGATTCGTTCCTCACACATGGATCTGTGGTTAGGGTCGCCAATTATTAAATTTTTCTGCTGCGCCGTAGGGGTGCCGGTGATCCAACAGTGGTATCAGAGCCACTTGTGTGACACAAACTCGGGTCTAAATACTTGGGTGATGCAATTGTATGAGATGCATGCTTCAATTTTATTAAATTTCTGACTGTTTAAATCGTTTAAGAGTAACCTGATAATCGTTCCTTTTGACAATGGATTAAATGTTAATCATGGTGTTATGGCCTAATCGGTTTTATGTTATTACTGTTAAGTGTTAATAGATCTATGACGGTGCGACGGTGGTGTTGACAGATTCCGATAAGAGTTAACGGGTTAGTGGAACAAGGGTTGTTCCGGCATGAAACCTTAGGGATTAAAATCCCAGGACTTTATCAGGGGCAATGAAATTTCTTATGAAATGATTGCTTATCGGGACATTAAAATCTTGGGACATGGTTGCTTATGAAATGATTGAGCACCTGAAAAAACTTTATCAGGGGCAAGCACGGCAAGAGAGGTTCGATATCTCTAAGGCCCTATTCCAATGTAAGCTGGCTGAAGGAAGCCCAGTAGGACCTCATGTCCTTAAGACGATTGGCTATATTGAAAGCCTATCTAAGCTTGGGTTTCCATTGAGCCAAGAGTTGGCCACTGATGTTATTCTGCAATCGTTGCCGGATAGCTACAGCCAGTTTGTCCTCAATTTCAATATGAATGAAATTGATAAGACTCTGCCACAGTTGCTCAGTATGTTACGAACTGCTGAAGGCAACATGAAAAAGGTTGGACCCAAGCCTATACTGATGGTCCGTAATAATAAGGGCAAGGGAAAGGCCAAAGTTCAAACAAAGCCCAAGGGCAAAGGTAGGCCCAAGCCTGGAAAAGTAAAGGCTGCATTGAAACCTAAAGGAGGGGTGGCTAAGGAAGGAAACTGTTTTCATTGTGGTTGGACTGGACATTGGAAGCGAAACTGCCCTATCTATCTTGAAGAAGTCAAGAAGGCCAAAATAAGCGGAACGTCTGCTTCAGGTATTTATGTTATTGATATTAATTTATCAACTACTACTTCATGGGTATTAGATACTGGTTGTGGTTCTCACATTTGTACTTCATCATGAGGGACGCAAAGGAGTAGGACTTTGGCTAGAGGAGATGTGGACCTACGAGTTGGAAATGGAGCAAAAGTTGTTGCATTAGCTGTAGGAACATATAATTTATCTTTGCCTAGTGGACTTGGTTTATGTTTAGAGGATTGTTATTATGTGTCCAATTTGACTAAAAACATTATTTCAATTTCTTGTTTAGACAAAATTGGTTTTGAGATAATTATTAAGAATAATTGTTGTTCCTTTTATCTCAAAAATGTTTTCTATGGTTTGGCACAATTGATTAATGGCCTCTATATTTTAGATCAAACAAATCACATCTATAACATAAATACTAAAAGATAAAAAATAAATGACTCAAATCAAACTTATCTATGGCATTGTCGTTTGGGCCACATAAGTGAGGAACGCATATCCAAGCTCCATAAAGATGGTCTCTTGGATTCACTTGTTTTTGAACAATTTGAAGTACGTGAATCTTGCTTATTGGGAAAAATGACTAAATCTCCTTTTACTGGTAAAAGTGAACGAGCTAGTGATTTATTGGGATTAATACATTCTGATGTATGTGGGCCAATAAATACACAGGCTAGAGGAGGATTTCACTACTTCATTACTTTGACTGATGATTTCAGTAGATATGGGTATGTCTATCTCATGCGCCATAAGTTTGAATCCCTTGAAAAGTTCAAAGAATTCAAAAATGAAGTACAAAATCAACTAGGAAAAACTATCAAGACACTTCGATCTGATCGAGGTGGGGAGTATATGAGCTTAGAGTTTGATGATCTTTTGAAGCAATGTGGGATTGTCTCACAACTTACTCCTCTTGGTACTCCTCAATGGAATGGAGTTTCTGAAAGAAGAAATCAAACTTTGTTAGACATGGTTCGATCCATGATGAGTCATGCTGATCTGCCGACTTCCTTTTGGGGACATGCACTTGAAACAGCTGCTTTCACACTAAAATCGTGTTCCATCTAAATCGGTTCAAAAGGCACCATATGAGATGTGGACTGGGAAACGTCCCAGTATTTCTTGTATGAAAATTTGGGGTTGGAAGCTTATGTTAAACGTTAGACGTCTACTAAGCTTGAGCCCAAATCTGAAAAATGTGTTTTTGTGGGGTATCCAAAAGAAACTAAAGGATATTATTTCTTTAATCCCACTGAGAACAAAATACTTGTTGCTCGGACTGGTGTCTTCTTAGAGAGAGAATTTGTTTCTAGAAAAGGAAGTGGGAAAAAGATTGAACTTGATGAAGTTCAAGAATCGCAAAATACCACTGAACCAGAGATAGAACAATAGCAAGTTCCACAAGGGATTGAGGAACAAGTAATTGCTATAGAAACACAACCACCGCGTAGATCTTTAAGAGAACGCCAAGCACCCGAGAGATATGGATTTCTCATCACAACGCATGGTGACGTTCTACTTATAGATCAAGATGAGCCTAGAACTTATCAAGAAGCGGTGATGAGCCCAAACTCTGAAAAATGGCTTCAAGCCATGAGATCTGAGATGGATTCCATGTATAAAAACCAAGTATGGACTTTGGTTGACCCACCTGAAGGGGTTAAGCCCATAGGGTGCAAGTGGGTTTTCAAAAAGAAAATCGACATGGATTGTAATGTACAAACATACAAGGGGCGATTAGTCGCTAAAGGGTTTCGCCAAGTTCATGGTGTTGACTATGATGAAACGTTTTCTCCTATAGCTATGTTTAAATCCATCAGGATCTTACTTGCTATAGCTGCATTTCATGACTATGAAATCTGGCAGATGGACGTCAAAATAGCTTTCCTTAATGGGAAACTTGAAGAGGATGTGTACATGACACAACCTGAAGGTTTTGTCAATCCAAAGGATGTTGGAAAGGTATGTAAGCTACAAAGATCCATTTATGGATTAAAGCAAGCTTCTCGAAGTTGGAATCTTCGTTTTAATGATGCAATCAAAGAGTTTGGTTTTATCAAAAATGAAGATGAGCCATGTGTTTACAAGAAAGTTAGTGGGAGCACTATAACATTCTTGGTACTGTATGTGGATGACATACTTATCATAGGAAATTGCATACCTACCCTGCAGTCTATTAAGACTTGGTTAGGAAGTTGTTTTTCCATGAAGGACTTGGGCGAAGCAACTTACATCTTAGGAGTAAAGATCTATAGAGATAGATCAAGACGACTATTAGGTCTAAGCAAAAGTACTTACATAGATAAAGTACTGAAAAGGTTCAGTATGGAAGAATCTAAGAGAGGATTCCTACCTATGAGACATGGTATTTCACTCTCGAAGAAAATGTGTCCTTCAACTCCACAAGAGAGAGAACGCATGAGTAAAATTCCATATGCTTCCGCTATTGGATCTATCATGTATGCCATGTTATGTTCCCGTCCAGATGTCTCATATGCCTTAAGCATGACGAGCAGATACCAAGTAGATCCCGATGAAGGTCACTGGACCACAGTCAAGAATATACTTAAGTACTTGAGAAGGACTAAGGATACTTTCCTAATATATGGAGGTGAGGAAGAGTTAAGTGTAAAAGGTTACACTGATGCCAGCTTCCAAACCGATAAGGACGATTCTCGATCACAATCAGGTTTTGTGTTTTGCCTTAATGGTGGCGCTATAAGCTAGAAGAGTTCGAAGCAAAGTACAGTAGCCGATTCTACAACAGAGGCCGAGTATATTGCAGCCAGTGAGGCAGCAAAAGAAGCAGTTTGAATCAAAAATTTCATTACTGAACTAGGGGTTGTGCCTAGCATATCAGATGCTATAGAACTCTGATGTGATAACAATGGAGCCATTGCACAAGCTAAAGAACCTAGATCTCACCAGCGATCCAAACACATACTTAGGCGCTACCATCTCATTCGAGAGATTATCGATCGAGGGGATGTAGAGATATGTAGAGTACCTACAGATGATAACATTGCTGATCCCTTGACTAAGCCTCTGACACAGCAGAAGCATGATCGTCACACTAAGTCACTTGGTATTAGATATATAAGTGATTGGTCTTAGTGCTAGTGGGAGATTGTTAGAGTATGCCCAAAGATCAATCATGGGATGGTTGTAATAACATACTTGATTTATCATGTTTATTAATATAAGGCGTTACCATTATTATTTCAGTTTCTTTTCTGTGTGTATAAATAAATTGTTTTATAATAATGTCCTAAGAATAATATGATTATTCTTAAAAGATCCTTAGTCAAGTATTATTGTTAGATAGGAAAACGATAATGCATTAAGACTAACATGTAGTTGATTGATGATAAAGAGTTATCATTGATATGGAATGTCAGAATCGATGCATGAATATGTGTGTTAGAGAACAATATATTGGATTGACCCATTATGAGTATGTTTCCTGGATTATTATGTAATTGTCACGACATTACTGATAGTGATTAATATGTATATGATTCTCAGACTAGAGATCATCATAATCCCAACATCGTGAGTAGTATATTTTGATACAGTCAAACATACACCGTAACTGGTTGTTCTATAAAGGCTGATGTTGGATATACCACAATCGATGTAGAGGGATATGGTTGGTCGATATAGAATAAGTCCCTCCTACATAATGGGAGTAATATCTTGGGCCACTTGATTAAGTGAGACTAGAAATGCATGGCCATGCTCAAATAAGTTGATTTGAGATGTCATACTTATTTGTATATTGTAGCCTGCTTAAGGTATCAAGGAACATGGAATAGACTATACAATTGTGACTATTCCATGACTTGTGTCCAATCCAGAGATAAAGGGCTGAAGGATTATTGCATAAAAGGTTAATCATAAAAAAAGGTTATGTCAAATCATTATCTCTTGTGACTTAGGTAGCAATGATGCATTGCTAGATGCCACTCATTGTTTGTAACATTGGAATCGTTCTAGTATTACTGCTAACGTTACAGGAACCTACAGGGTCACACCCTATAGTTGAAATGAACGGAATAAACCATAGTTGTTATTATTTTTGGGTTTCGCTTGAATTAAATTAATTATAGAATTAATTTAATTCGGTAATCAAATTTCCAACACATTATGTACAAGTTTGTTGTACGCATAATGAGGACATGAATTTGGTTAGCATATGAATTCAAATAAATATATGGTTTACCGAAATTATATTATAATTAATGTAATTATAATTTTTGGTTTAAAATATTATTATATTTATTTAATTCCTAAAAACCCTAAAATAATAGGATATAAGAATCCCGTTTTTCTTTGGTTTTGGTCTTGCAGCCGTCAAAGAAAAATTACTTTCAAAACCATTTTGGGGATTTCTTCCGTTCGTAGTCAACTGGGTGGATTACTTAGAGGTCAGAGTCTCGATAGATTGCGACTTGGTTCGATTGTAGATCAGACTACACATTGTTGAGAAGTTGCTGTCTACTGAGAACAAACATTAGGTAATTTCGTAAGCATTTTCACCCCGATTCGTTCCTTACACATGGATCCGTGGTTAGGGTCGCCGATTATTAAATTTTTCTGCTGTGCCGTAGGGGTGCTGGCGATCCAACACATATGCCTCGCTCAAGAGGGAAATCTAAGTCTGTAGTAGTGTCATTCATGTAATTGATATTTGGGGACCCATAATAAGTACCAAAGAATATACAAAAAATGTGTAAATTCATGAATAATTATTTGTACAATATGATTATGAATGAATGAATAATAATTTGGAAGAAAATCCAAAAGAATGAAAGAATGAAAATATTGGCTCAGCAATAATTTCAAAGATGTATTTTATTAGAATAATGACGTTCAGACATTAGTCTATCTCACAAAGGAATTTCTATCATTTTTAGGCTAAAAATAACAAAAATGTTCTGATCATTACTCTAAAAAGCTCTAGAAACTATAGGGTTTTCTTCCGCAATCAAATTGCTTAGAACACTCCCAAGTTTATAAGAGCGGATATCTAACAAGGTCTCTTTTCCTTTGTGTCTTCATATATGTCATTGATGTGAACAATTCCCAATATTGTGTATATGTTTTTCTCCTCTTTAATTTCCTCACAGAGCTTCATCTCTTTGGTGTCTATCATGCCTTGAACCAAGGCCTTGAATCACACACTCTCTTGGGTCTCGTACCCCTTCTCGTGATGGAACTCACAATGGTTCCTTGTCTTTCCTTGGTTTCCTCCTGAATCAGAAATAACTAATCCCCTTCCTGCCTTCATGTCTACCCCATTATCAATATGATTGGGTAGTGGATTTTCTGCGCTAGACGAGTCATCAAATCTGACAACACCCATGTTAATGAGTCTTTCAACCAGTTTCTTGAAGGCAGTAGAATTCTCTATTGAATGCCCCGTAATTCCCGCATGGTAGTCGCATTGTGCGTTTGCATAACCATTTGGGATACGGAGATTGCATGGGTTTTAAGTAGAAGGGGGACACCACACGTGCATCAAATAAGCTTCGGTATAACTCACTATATGACATCGGTATAGGCGTGAACTGAAGCCTTTCTGTATTTGTCTTTGTGTAAGATTCTTGCTTTAAAGGACTCTGATGTTTGGTGGTTTCCGTCTTTGGCCTGCCCACAGTGATTGGTTTTGAGTGGCCCTTGTTATATCTGCCCGTATTATCCCATTTATTCCCCTTCTTCGTTGGGGCCTTTATAGTATCTGGGTACTCCACCCTCGACTGTTTTATTTCTGATGGGTTATCAAGAGCAACAGGAAAATTGTTCCTCAAGTTGGATCCTAGGCCCGTAAACCAATTCTTTGGTGTCGATGTACCAGTTTGATAATGTTGGGATTTGATAGTAAAGAGTGCCCCTTGTGAATGCCTATCTGGCTGGACCTGGGCACTTGTCGAAGTACAATCTAGGAAATTAGCAAAATCCTCATTACCAACCCTAGAGTGGTCCATTGGGTCCTTCTTCTTTTTTAACTCTTCAGCTAGCAATCGGTTGAACTGGCTCATCATAGTTCTTTGTAATTCTAACATCTGGTCTCTTATTTCCTGTTGAAATTTAGTCAATTGCTCCTGCGTCTATATCTGCATTCGCTCTAATCTTTCCAACCTTTGTTCAATTTCTCTCGTCCTTACTTGGATACCATAAGGGTGTTGGTGTTCCCCAATTAACTGAAATAAATTTACTCAATTAGACTCTTTCAATGGATTTTAATGCATATGATGTCATGTAATGCAAATGCATGAAATGAATGCCTAAAGAGACGTTGATTCTGATTCAATTACATTTAGGAAACTTTACTAGAAATCAAATTCCTTTACATAAAGCAGATGTATGTACGGCCTCGCTCTTATATTCCAAGAGACAACATCGATCTTTTTCTTCATCCGCATGTTTGAGATAATCTCGCCAATTTCCAATAGATGCCACTGCTAGCTTCTTTTCTTGATCTTGGTCGTGGTCCATCATCTGCCCATCTTCATAAGGCTCGTCAGCTTCTTTAAGGCAGTTGGAACGTCGAAGGCTCTTAGACAATCGCCTTGAATCCTCAGGCCACGAAGCAAGGTCACGAACTCTTCCATCGCCTATCTTGTGTTTCTCAGAATATATTCAGGCAGTCGTATTGTTTTCCAGTTTATCAAGGAATTTGTGTTCCATGACAAGCTTTCTAATTTAGTAATCGGACTTGAATCAATATCTTTTTCCTAAGATGCAAATGCAATGCAATCATAATCAAAACACAACAAGAGGGGTTAGTACAAAATAGAATTAAACAAGGAAAACGTAATCGGGCAAGCACTAGGGGTTTGGAGTGGCTCTACCTAGGATGGGTTCCTAAGGTCTTCTACATGCGGTTTCGCCCTAAAGTCAAGGTACCTGAACCAGCAGATTCCTCGATCTTCACCCATTATAGGCTCATACAGATCGAGTTCGGTTCAGGAGAATACATTTCCCTATGGCTGCACGGAGATGAAAATCTCACGAAGACATAGGTACGGATGTATTTCGAAAGTGATTCACTATCTTGCACGGAGGTGAAAACCTCACGAAGGAGTAGCTTCTCATTCCCACTTAAAAAGGGTAAGACCAAACAGTCTTTATGTAATATGATGTCAAGGTATAAAAACACAATTTACAATAATCATACAAACATATGCAAAAAGAGGATCGTAATTTTTAAAATCAATTTTCAATTTTCGACAATAAAATAAAAAATAATCAATTTTACGGCTTGACTCTCTTGGTGTCCCCAGTGGAGTTGCCAAGCTGTCAAAACCATTTTTAAAATTTGAAAAAAAATGGGGATAGACTTTTTAAAATGGAGTCGCCACTGATCCTTTATTGGGGTGTGATCGGCTTACCTAAAAAACGATCTTGGTCTACGAGATTTGAGAAAATAGGTTCGGGAGTCGGTTACACACAAGGAAGGGTTAGCACCCTCGTAAAGCCCAAGATTGGTACTGAATCGATTGTTTAATGTCTTAATGTCGAAATTTTAAAAATATTTAAAATATAATCCTTTTATTTTGAATAAAACGAATTGGATGATAAGGCTCGCTTATTTCAAAGAAATAAATTGTCACACTCAATAAGTTAGAGTGCAACATTTTAAATCCTCAAAATTAGGTTTATCTCTTGACCTTTAAAACCTATGCGCTTTGAGAAGGATATCTGATTGTTTGGGTCAAATGGGAAAATCAAAACCCAATAAGTTAGGGTTCGATTTCACAAAATTCCTAAATATCGAATATCGCCTTTATTTTAAAATTGAGATAACAAGATGTCCTATCCAGTAAGTTAGGATCCAACATCTTGAAATCTCACATGCTTTATTTTGAAATTGTATGGTTTTAACAAAAAAACACTTGGCTATCTAAATTCATCGAGAAGAATTGAAGCCTAGTAAGTTAGGGCATAATTCTCTCGAGGATTGTGAACACTGAGTATTCTAATATCTAGGAAAAGGATTTCAAATTTTAAACCACATTAAACGCAATCTTTTGAGCGAATAAAGAGTAGTGGAATAATGTACAATACTACGCGATGATTTGTAAACAACAATGCATTCTAATGAACTACAAATAATTAGCAAATATCAATAAGTAATACAATACACTCCGAGCAATAATCTCATATCCTATATTATATTAACATTCAAAGGCTAATGACTCTTAAGTCAATCAAAGCACCAAATAAATTAACATTCATAAAATTGTACAAGTTTTAAAATAACCTAAGAAGTATTATAATTAAAATAAATTTAATGAAATAATATATACATATATGAAAATTTGAAATAACTCAAAATCATAGTTAAAATAAATAAATACCAAATGAAATAATGGTATCCAAATAAATTTGAAAGTAAATATTATAATAGAAGAAGATAATATACATTTATTAATTTAAATAAGTAATATCTGTGAAAAAAATCAAAATGGATAATAACATATAATAATATATAAAAAGAAAAAATAAGTGAAATGTAACCAAGTAGGTTTTTTAAAATGAAATAAATTACATATATGAAAGGAAAATGTTGGTTTAAAACATATAAATACATTTAAAAGACAACTTTAAGATCCATAATTATAATAATAAGAAATCAATTATATGTAAGTGAGATAAAAATAATTTTAATAAAAGATATATATAGATAAAAATATTATACAGAATGACTTTTAAGAAGTATAAATATATGAACATATTTAAAAGAAAGCTTAACATTAATAATTAATAAATCAATAATATATAGACTAAACATAATTTAATATAAATAATATTACATAAAATGTTTAAAAATGAAACAAAGAAAAATATAAATATATATATACGAACATATCAAAATTACATAAAATATATATATATAAATATGTTAAATTTAAATAATAGTAATAATACATAGTAAATAATAATACATGTGAAATTTAGAATAATAATATAAGAGAAAAAAAAGTCATTAAATTAAATTTAAGGTTGAATGTATAAAAATAAAACAATACACGTTTAAAGAAAGAAAGAAAAAACATTAAGGTGGACTAATAAGGATTAAATTAGAAATTACACATAATTAAAGGGAAAATATCGAAAACAGAATAAAATAGCTGGTCAAAGCGTGACGTGCGGATAACATGGGGACCAAATGAGAAATATTTCCCGTGCCCCAAAACGCAGCGTCTTTGCGCGGACCAAATCGGAATGAACACAAAAATGCATGGCCAAATTTAGACGAAATATAAAGATTTATTTGAATGCATCATGAAAAGTGAGGGACTAAGTGCGCGAATAACCCAATTAAAGTAAAACGCGCGGATCTGAGATTGGATCGGGTCAGGTAATCGGGTCATAGGCCTTAAACGGCGTCGTTTAGAATTTCTATTTAAACCAAATTTTCTTAAAAAAAACATTTGACAACTCTTGAAATAAAATAAAAAAACTGAGGCTTCTCTGCTAGGGTTTCGGCCCTAGCTCTTTACACCGCTCCTCCGCTGCAATTCCATCGTGAACGGTGGTCGGAGCCTCACTACAAAGAGCTTTTCGGCTCCTTTTCGCGCGGATCTGAGGGCGTCTCCAAGTAAGACCTCTAACTCCCTCCTTTTTTCTTTTGTTTGCTCTATATATATACTTATACATGAGGTTAATAAGAAACGGAAAAAGAAAGAAAAGCCATAAGAGAAGAAAACAGAACGGAAGAAAAAGAAAACCTTCTTTTTTGTATTGATTTTCTGCGTATATTTGATACCGTATGTGTGAGGGTTCTCCTCCTTTTTTACAAATACTGAAAAATGGCTTTTATATAGCCGAATCGAAAAGAAAAGAGAAAAAATAAATCAAAATACATCTATTTTTCTCTGCCCTCTTTTCCTATTTTCTTTTTTGTTGCTCTTTTTTGTTTTATATTCCTTTTGTTGCTTGTTTGTTTGTCCTTTGCAGGTGCATGGAGTGTACGGAGGCGCGTGTGGGGAGCGGCTCGGGGTGTGGTTCGGTTGCTACGGCATTGGGAGCCGAATGTTGCTAGGGTTCTTTGCTCCTGTTTTGCGTTTTGGGCTCATTGGGCTAAAGGTTTTTTAGGCTAGTGGGTTTGATGTAATTTGGGTTATCAGGCTTAATGTATTTAGGTAATTTAGGTTAGATTAATTGGGCTATCAGTTTGTAAATGGACTATTTTATGGGACATTTTTTCTATTTATTTGGTTTTTGCAATGTATGTGGGCCGGGCATAAATTGGGTATTACAACTTCAATTTTATATAGTCTTGATTGCATTCCCCTATTGTTGTTATGGCCTTTATTGGTTGCAGCTTGATCAAGTAGTTAGTCCTTTCATAACTCTTCAAGCGGTTGTTACTTTGCTTTCTCACAATCTTAAATTGTTTACAAAGAGTTTATTGTTTAGTTGCCTTAATTTTGAACCCTCCTTCAAGATGTCATGTTGTTAAGTCGTGCTTGAAAGAAAATTAAAGCTAGTCGCCTTTGAGGACTCATCATCAGTTATGTCATTAAGGATATAAATTCCCAAGCAAGAAACTTAGCCTCGACCTAGCTTATCACATATCATAAAATCATGATATGACATTTAGCTTTTACTTAATTTCAAGTGTTTGGGTCTCTCAAAGTTGGTGAAGAATCAAAGGAAGAAGCAGGTTAGGAGCTTGAGATATTTAATTGTAAATTAGTTTCATTCTCTTCTATGAATATAGAGGATGCCTTTATTAACTTCCTAGTAGTTGTAACTCTCTTGAATGGATAATTTTTTTAATATTTGAAGTGTATTAGAACTTTATTAATTTATATAAATATTTTATATTTTGCAATTTATGAGTTATATATATTCTTTTATATATAATACTGCAAAATTGTAAATGATTGGTTTGTGTTTATAATATATTTGGGAATGAAAAATTAGAAAAAAAAATACTAAAAATTAAAGACATATTTAGGGGTGTTTATAATAATAATGCCGCAGGAAAGGTACACATTTAGGGCACGTTTGGTTCGCTGTATTGGATTAGATGTGTATTGGATTAGAGGTGTAATGGAATAGAGGTGTAATGGAATAGAGGTGTAATAGCAAATCAACTGTTTGGTTGAATGTAATGGAATAGAGGCGTAATAGTAATCTTGTGTTTGGTTGAATGGAATAGAGGTGTAATAGCATAATGGAAAAAACTAAAATGACTAGAATACCCTTAGCATAAATTTATTTTGGTAAATGATTATTGTTATTGTTATTTAAATTTTAATAAGATTATTATTATCAATAATAAATAATTTAATCATATTTAAACATAATTATTATTAAATATATTAAATATATTATAATTAAAATATATAATTTAATAAAATTCTTAATAATTAATATTCTTATATGAATTTACTCAAATCATAATATATGATACTATAAAAGATAATTTGAAATGATTAATATTAAATATATTTTAATTAAAATATATGATTTAATAAAATTTAAAATAATTATAACTAATAAATTATCTTATATGAATTTGTATAATTTAAAATAATTATTATTACATATAATTTAATAATAATATATAATTTCATAAAATTATTGATAATAATTTTCTTATATGAATTTATACAATTTAAAATAATTAATATTAAATATAATTTAATAATGATATATAATTTCATAAAATTCTTAATAATAAAATGTTCTTATATGAATTTACTAAAATCAAAATATAACTTGAGAATTATATTCTGCATAAACATAATTAACTTATATTAAGAAAATGTTAGATGAAAATGAAATTCTACATCATAATCCATATGTTATATAGTTTTACAACATCAAAAAGTTTGAACATCGATTTTTTGCATGTCAGAGCTGTGTTCTCCTACATATTAGAACAACAGTTGTCGGCTCACTAGTTCTTGTAAAAACCACCCAAGAGAGAGCGAGCAAGATGAGTGGCATGGCCAAAACAAAAATGTCATTGTACACACACACCCAAAGTCTCCACGTCAAAAGGTCAAAGGAAAGACAGTTAAATTTCTGTGTTATTGCCAGCCATTCTTCATCGTATTGAACCTCATAAGGTCTGGATCATATCAAATATCAACAATCTAAAAGATCGAGAAAGCGAAATTCATTAATTAGCTTCCAAAGAAAGACCAAAAGAAAGAACCTAAACGAAATGGTCAAAACTTATGATAGATACCTACAAGAACTTGCATACGGAAGGCAATTATCGAGTGCAAGAAATTTTGTCGCTCGACCACCCTCTTCATGTTCAACAAGAGTGGTGAATTTGCGGTAAGTAAGTGAAAACCAATAAAATGGTTTGAATTTTTCGACGGTGAGCAACCAGAATGGTCAACAAGAAAATTGAATACGCTTGATATGAAGATTTTCATTTTTCACATATATGCATTTCCACCAATTGGTTATAATTACCTCATCTTTGAATTGTTTTTTGTAGCGAACAAGTTGTTGCAGTTCCCATAATTAGTCTTTGCTAAGCGCCAATCGTGTGAAAGGAAAATTTAAGTCGGTTCCTCTAGGTGCATGAGCTTGTGAACATCATACTCCCAGTTATAAGATGGCCTTTCATGGTGTCTGCTCAAGGAAAAGCTAATTCATTTCGGTTTCAAAGCTTCAACTCTCCACCCTAAATAAGAATCAATATAACATATCGACACTCGCTTGCGATAAATAAACAATTACCATTAAAAGAAATCCGAATAAACACAAAATAGACAAGTAAAAGAACTTCAAACCCAACCTAAACAATAATTACTCTCAAAGCGCATATGCTTATTGATGTCATCATCGAGAGTTATAACAAATATTTCTTTGGGGACGTTGGGAGAGAAATATATGAGTTCTTTTGGGGTGATTTTGCTGACCGGTATGTAGAATGTTCTTTTATAATCTACTTTACGCTAATAGAACGTAGTTCTATTGTTTTATGCCATTAAGTTCTAGATTTTATGCCATTTACGATCATGAAAACGAAAAGTAATGGAGTTTATCTTGTTGTTATATAGCACATAATGCCCTTTTTTAAGGTTAAAGTTGTAAAATTCATTTGGTGGATAGTTTATTGTTATCATTACTAGAATTCTATTGTAAGTTGGATCAAGTATGTACTGTTGACACATACATGAAATACTGTCATGGTTGTATGTTTTTGCAAAAATACTAGTATAAACACAATGAATACTCCACCTATCCAATAATTAATAAAATATATGTGCCATCGAAGCAGTATAAGTTCCTTTACAATGCCATCGAAAGAAGCTAAACATATGTCACAATAGCAACCAAGAGAAAATAACAAATCAACAAGACAAATGCTTAGAAATACAATGTAATGATACGGTGAATGAAAAATGGAAGTGAGAAAGAACAAGTGTATCTGCATGTGTGTTGCAGTGGGAGGAGAATGCACCGTGCATCACAACAAGTAATAGCTCCAATACAACAATAGGAAGGGATATGTAATGTTAGATGGTAACGCCAAAAAGAATACCAGATCATTGGCAGAACAAAAAGATGAGCAAGACATGTAGAGGTTCCAATGTCACAACAAAATTGGAAAGGAGACCTAATTGTAATCGCACTTGACAGCAAGTTGCAAGAAGTATGGCATGTTTAGGTCACCCAACCCTGATACATGAACACTGGAAGAACTGACACAACCATTTCAAATTAGAGGTTATTACTCCGAACAGAGTAATAGATGACACACTTCAGCATATTGTATTTTGACAACAATAAATGTGATAAACGCAAAGAAATGCCAACAAGTAATGCCCCAAGTTAATAAATTGTAGATCCACCTAAACTAGTTGAATTTATACTACAATAATAGGGAATCAGAGACATCTTGTACTTGGAAGAGGATGCAGATACATCTATATCTATTTTCAACTCCATTTATACCGACGGAGCCATCTATCTTGCCTACCATAACTTCGCTTCCATTTGACCCTCTAGTGTCGGACATCAACTTGTCCGCTCTAAAGCACTATAACGTATATTTCTTAATAAATTTTCATCTGTTGCACCTTATCTCCAAACCTGAAACAAATCAAAATCTTGTAAAATACAATAATGAAGACTAAGTGATTATCAGTAAGAAATTTGGGAATAAAACTCTAACTTAAAGAATGACAAATGTTGCAAAAGAGATATGCGTGAGTATTACAAACAATATAAATTCATCAAATTTTGAGTTATCTCCTCCATTAATTAGTTTATTTTTGTCCTCTCCAGCAGCAAAACAAGGATTAAGAGGAAGAGATCGATATGGTGATTACGATTGACTCCAAGCAATTCAATTCTAGTCCATAGGTTTCCCATAAGAGAATGAAACTTTATCTCCCCCGAAAGACAGAGACTTGGGAGTTGAGTTGTAGCTTATATTTTTAGAAAAATTTAAAGAAAACCCATCACCAAAAACCCTTCTAAACAAAATTTGATTATTGCAAGAACAGAAACCAAGCGAAATTAAACTTGAAAAGAAAAATCTGCTAACCTGAAAGTGTAATGCTGTGATAAAAGAAGCAACTTTGAACGCATTTGCAGAGAAAGTGTGAAGGAGATTTTGGGAAGAATTTTCTTTATTTCTATTCGGCCATGGTCGGAACGGCCATTCAAAGCATTCAACACTGAATCCCTATTACGCATTTGAGGGAACCAACCAAACAAAGGCATTGATATTCTCCCAAGAATAAAGAGGGTGCCAACCAAACGTGGCCTGATTCTTTTAATCTAAAAACCAAAAAGAAACGGGGGGAGCAAATCGGCAGAAAAGAAAAGAAAATAAACTGGGAGCAAATCGGCAGAAAAGAAAAGCAAAGAAACAAGGAAGCAAATCGGATGAAGGTAGAAGGAACAGAAGAGAAACAAAGGGGATCGGGGGAGGGTAAAACAGGGAGGGTTTGCTGAAGCGGTAGCTAATCTGGGCAAAAGAGGGGGAATAGAAATCGGTGGTTTTCACCGATTAGGAAAGTAATGGATTACACGCGTATTAGCAATACATTGAACCAAATGACGGAATAGAAAGGGATTAGGTGGGGCCCACCGATTAGGGGTGTATTGGCTGCCAATACACCAAACCAAACATGGCGTTACCGTAGAAAGGTGCAGGGTTAGCAGTGTTTTGTAATGTAAAACGCCGCGGAAGGCATTACATTTTGCAACGTTTTGTGAATGGAAAAGCCGCTGAAGGTCTGCAAATTTAGCGGCATTTTAATAAATCACTGCTAAATGTCTTATACCTATAGTGGCATTTTTTTAGAAATGCAATACTTTTGGGACATTATTTGCTACGGAGTTTTCTTGTGGTGTTTTTGTTGTTAGCCGCAATAATTTTAACGGTGTATTGCGAAGTTGTTAAATATGATGTACAAAAACGGAATACAACATATATATTTTTGTGATTTGCCATCATTTGAGGTTTAACAAGAGTTGTTACCACACGTTCATTACCCTAGCATAAATGTTGCTTTAGCCATATTTCACACATTTAGAGATTAAATTAAGATAAATATAAAATGCCTTCATTGATATCCAAATATAGAAATTTTGGAATAATTAAGTTGAACTATAACTCAAAATATTTCTTTCATAAGCCTAACCAGTACGACATCAGTGGGTGTAGTTTTTACAAAAGTAACCAATTAACATTGTATTCAATTATTTTTGTTTTCTCCTTATTGAGTATTGTGATTAAATTGTCTCATTTATTTTAAAGAATAAAATTGCTCTTGGCCTAATAGATTTTAATAAATAAAAAATCAATGTTCCCAATTAATGAGTAAATTTAAAACTAAAAGAAAGTATATTTATAATGATCTTCTCAATCAATGAATTCTATAAAATGACCAAAGAGATCATTTGTAGTTATTTTATTTCGTTTTAGTATATTTTATTCCTTCATTGTCTAACATTTTTTCCGTCTTTCAAATTTTTGTTGCTTTTCTTCTTTCTTTTCTTTTATGAATTTTTATTAAAATTTTGATGAGATTGTTGTTGCTTATTAAAATCTTTCTTTTCATTTATATTTTTAATATGTAACATAATTTTCATTCATCTTGGAAGAGATAAATTAATTAAAAAGATTTTTTTTTTGGTTGTGAATGAGAATGACAATTTTCTCTTTTATTTTGTCATCTTTATTTATTTAGATATATTTTAATAAAATATTTGGAGCAATCAATTTGGTTATCACACAATTCAAAATTGCAAAAACTTGTACCATCTCAAGAGTAAAAATTTTAATCTGCATATATATTTTTCAATTTTAAAACCTCTATAATATACTTTGATAAATTTACTTATAATTTTAAAGTTAAATTCTTTTCAATAATTAAAAAGCTCAAAGTATCCATTTGGTTCTTTTTAAATTTAAAGTGACAATGATTTGATTTTTAGCATTCGTCTTATAAGGTTCAATAAATTTTAATTATATTTGTCATTATTATCTGTTTTGAGTATTTATAGGATTTGACAAAAATATTATTTTATTTTTATTACTAATCCTTTTTTAGAATTTTACTTGAAATAAAATAATTTAAATATTAATCATAAAATTAAATTTATATAATTTTTTTGGCTAAGAAGACTAGTTTAATGATAAAAGGAGATTTCGTTTTTAAAAATTTTGTTAGGTGACATCTCTTGTATATAATGTATGGGACTTTGCTTTTCATTAATTTTGATGACTTGTGGTACAAATATGTAAGTTATAATTTTGAGTTGTTCCATCGCATAAAATGCACTTAATAATTTGAAGCCTGAATAGGGAAATTTACCACTTTATGCCTTACAAAAAAATTAAAGGGGGAATTAGAAAAAGAGAACTTTGGGTGGGATTCTCAAGGTATCTTTGAAAAAGATGCACCTCCTCGTTAACTTCTTTCTTATAAAGAGAGATAGTATAATGCACTTTTATAATTAATATTTTAACATTGTATTTTGTTTTTTATTTATGTTTTGAGTAAATTAAAAATACATAATTATTTGCTTTGCATAAAAATTTAATTATAGTACAATTTTTTAATCAATATAATAGAAATATTAGATCAATTTAAAATTTACGTTCATGAATATTCTAAATTTAGTTTTACAATAGTTTTTATAAAGATAAAAAGTAAAAGAAAGATCCAAAACGAGAAAATATGAAACATATGGAATAGCTGAATATGATTATAGATATAGGTTTTGATTTGTTGAATGAGCAGCATGTCGTCTTGTTTAATAATGAGCAATGTTTAAGAGCTAAGTATATGTATGAAATGGAGAAAAGTGTGTTACAAAACTAGATTTCGGCCATAAGTTAACGCATTGCCTGAAAGAGCTTCATAACACACCTTTTAGAAATTGCTTCAGCCATGGACTTACTTACTTCTAGTATTGCAAAATTGACGTGCAATCTTCAAATCAAAAGAAAACCTCATCCCATCTATTTTGAAGTGAGCTACACTAACCCATTCTGTCATTTTGCTGATTATGATATTAGCCATTATGCATATAAAACTAAGTTTCTCAAACAACACATAGATTAATTGAAGAACCTAAATGCTCATGTTTTCTATACTTTAATTTCGCCATGTATTTTTTTTTATAATCACAGGTATCCTCATTTATTTTACAGTTTGAAACCAATTTTAAATGGGCCAAAGTTAGTATTCTGATAAAATCTTCCCAACAATAACGACTCTAGGATTCAAACTTGGTCTAAATGATCACACACCCTTGTGAGAGGAGCAAACCACAATCACACACACATCACAACTCGAACCCTTGACATGAGTTGTGAAGTGAACACTTATGACCGACAGGCCAAACACTAGTTCTCCCTCGTCATTTTTTAGGCTGGACTTTCATTTTCCATTAATAATGATATTGGTTTATATCAAACCCTAACTTGATTATTAAACAACATGATATGATTTCAGGGAACACATTTTCTCTTCCAAAAATGGTGTGAGAGAAAACAAAATCCAACAGAAGATGAAGAGGCAAAGATGTTATTTATAAAATTACTATGGATGTCTTTCCTTTTTAAATGATAGTTTGTTAGAGATTTTCATTGAATGATGTACATTAATTTCTCTTTTGGAGGCATAAAAGTGTAATGTAGAAAGAAAAGGAGAGCAAATAAAGGCGACAGGCTAATTAACTGCAATCTTCATATCTGTTCCCTTTCCTTCATCAAAGTATTTCTTAGTGTAAAACAAAGAACACAACAAACCTTTTGTGATGGGAATGCTTCGGTTTTACCTTTTATAAAATCTCTGGATTGATGGGAATGGTATTTACATACAATGGGAATGGCATACTTACGTATTCAATCATTTCTTACTTTCAACTTTTGAGCATATATTTTTTATCAAAATTTGAAGCGGTGGCCTTAAATTTAACACCTTTTAACCCTAAGTTGTGGTATTAAATTTTTATTGAGTTTGGTATTACAAATTAATAAGTACCAACTTAATTAGATAATGATGAAATATTTTAATTTTACAAAATAAATTAATTTTTAATATTTGTACTTTACTATTATGTTTAGGTAAATTACTCCATTAATAACTAAACTATATGTAAGTTTTGTTTTGGTTACTTAATTAAAAAAAATTACCATTTAGTCACTGAACTATTCAAAAGTTTTCATTTTAAGTTATTGAGTTGTTATGTTTAAAAAAAAATTTCCGCTTGCAAGTTTCAAGCGATGATTCGACAATTTATATGATCAATTAATACCCATCGACAAATAGAAGAACACACCTTAGATCTAAGTCAATCTGACAGTTAGTGTTAGAGATCAAAGAAAAAAGTTATTTGAATTTTATTCGCAGATTTGTATTATCCATAACTATTTCATGAAAAAAAAAGTTGAACTATAGAAGAAAAGGGAAAAGAAAGCTTTCAATAAGTGCATGCAATGCGAACAGAGAAAGTTATACAAAATTGATTTTAATAGCCCAACAACTTAAATGAAAAGTTTTGAATAGTTTAGTAACCAAAATGAAAATTTACCCATAATTTAATGAGTGATGATGTAATTTACCTAATATTTATATTAATATTATATAAATTTATTATTTGTATATCATAATCTATATAAAATTATTTGGCACTTATAAACTAATATGTGATTGAAGTTATAATAAAATTAAATATATAAAAATCAGAAATATGACAGTTTTTTTTATTGTTACATTGGTAAGTTGATGTAGCAAATATCAATGTATGATATAAAATATGATGAATTTCATCATTTTAGCTAAATACTCGTATAAACTCTGTATATATATTGAACTTTTTTCTCACGCTCTGACAGACAACATATAGGTTTATGTACACGTGTGTAGCTACAGAGTTATTCATGTGCTCCTCTCTGGTAGCTACTTGGAAGACAGAAATATTCCTCACACGTGTGAAGCTTTTCTGAAAATGGGTACGACATAGATTGCCGCTGTAAGCCGGTACCATGTTTTAGCTAAGCTTAAGGTAAACCATTTGGGTTTTTGGGTTTTTCTTTGTAAAGCTTCCATAATGAATAGAGAGAAGCAAACTGCTTTTGGTTTAGATTAGTGAAGAGATTGTAAATCATTTCATTTACATACAAAAAATAGTAAAATCCAAGATGCTAAAAGGGAAAAACACATGATGTTTTCTTTTCAAGTTTATTACGAAATGAATTACAGATGTAGATCCAAGCTAACATTGTCTTTAACGCTTGCCTTCGTTTCATAAACGTACCTATGACTCTCGGAACTTGAATCACCACCACCGCCAGCCTGAGACGACGGCAGAAACTCATCGCCGGCGAACAACGGCAACGGATGCGCTGATGAACGGTCACGGTTGAAATTACAGGAGTTAGTTTGAAGCGTAGCAGGGATTCTCCAAACACCCAGTGGGTTGCCATTGATGGGTGGTGGAGGGTTAGAAAACCTAGCGTTAATGGTATTGTTCCATGAAGGGTAAGCAGGCATTGATGGCATCGAGGGTGAGGGTAGCCTATAGTTAAAAAAGCCATAAATATCATTATGAGCATCGGATAAAGAAAAAGAATTGTTGTGTTGCCGTTTGGCATGTTGGCGTTCCCTTTTGTGAGCGTTTTGGTGGCCACCTAAAGCTTGGGAAGTGGGGAAGTTTCTGCAACAATAGTGACACTCAAATCTTCTGCTGCTGTTGTTATTATTATCTCCATTCTCGTTGTCCTTGGTAGTGTCTTCATTGTTGTTGTTGTTGTAGGACTCGGTGGCCTCCGTCGCTGAGTCGCCGCAGCCGAAGTCCTTGCCGAATAAACGAATAGCACCCTTTTCTTTAACAGGGGAAGGGCGGATAAAGGGAAGCTGGGAGAAGGATTCCACGTTCATGAAATCGCGTGTTTCCTTCTCCATGGAAGTGGCTGCTTCTTTTTCTTTGGGTTGCACAGAAGAGAATTGAAGGGGAAAATCAAAACGAGGGAGCAGAGAAAAGAAAGGAAAGAGGAAGGTAGCTAATATTGGGCGGAAGTGGGACCTATAAAACAAGGGATTCATCCATGGTGGAATGAACCAGCCATGGCCATCAATATGAATATGAAAGTGAGGGCTGACAAGCCCAAAAGTGAGGGGCTGGGCGGGGACTTTTTCATTTTTTTATCCTGATAACTGTCTTAAAAAATGTTATTTATAAAGAAAAAAAAATCTGAATATGCAATGCAATTTACTATTACATTTAAATAATTTAATTTTTTATGGAATGTAATTTACAATTATACTAAAATAATCTTATTTTTTAATTAATATTAACACTAAATCATCTCATTAAATTTTTTTTTGTTCGTGTTCATAGTCGATAATAGTAGTTAATCCTCTTGCCACGTGTGCTTTCCGAAAAGGTAAATAGTTAGTCATGAAATATATTATGAACTCCCGACTTTATAATTAAGGGATAAAGTGAACAACCATGACACCACGCCTTATGATTATTTTAAATTTTATATACTACTTTAGCCTTCCCTTTTGATTATAACATTTCCCTTTTGGTTCTCAAATTTTAGATAATATTTTATATTATATTATTATTTACAAATTAAATTAAATAAAATATTTATAAAATTAGAATACATTATTATAATTTTATAATTTTAAAATAAATAAAAATATGAAATATTATTTGAGATATAAGTGATGAGAAGCTTTATTAAATTTTAAAGATAATTTAAGGATACATGTTAATTCCCAATGTTACAATCAATCATATATGTAAAGTCCTAAAAATATTAGTAGAAAATAGTTATAAAATTAAAAATAAATATGTTGGATAGGAGGCACAACCTTAATGAAAAATCAATTCGCCTCGTCTTAAAACCCAACAAATATAAATGATGGTTATAGCTTTGCTACTTTTCACTTAAAATTTTCTAGTATCTTGTGGAAAGTTCTGCTACAACCTCCTAACATTATGAAATTTTACTTTTATGTTACCAACAGTCCCTCACCTCCTTATAGGGTGAGTAAAATTCGATTCGACTTGAAAAAATCGAGTTATTCGAGTTAATTGAGTTATTTAAATCAACTCGAATTTTCTTTTTCGAATTTCGAGTTCGAATCGAGTTGAGTTTTCGAATTCGAATAATTCGAATATCAAACTATAATATTTTACATTTTTACCGCAAACTCCCAAACCTTTTTACTTTTCCTTCAAAACTTTTTCTCTTTCTCACTTTCCCCCCAAAATTTTTACTCCCCTCCCCTCCCAACCCCCCAATCTACCCAAAATCCATTTCCCACCAAAATTTTACTCTCCCATTTACTTTTTCTCAAAATTTTACTCCCAAAAACCCTCAAAACCTTTTATTTTCCCCCAAAATTTTTACTCCCTCTCACTTTTCACCTAAAACTTTTATTCCCTTCCCATCCCACCTCCCATCTATCCCAAACCCTCCCCCCTCCAATTTTTTTTAATATTTTCCCTCCAAAATTTTACTCCCCCTTACTTTCCCTCAAACTTTTATTCCCTAAAACTTTTTATTTTTCCTCTAAACTTTTACTTCTCACCTTTTACTCTCAAATAAAAAAATCAAAATTATCCCAAAAAAATCACTAAACATAAATAGTAATAATTTTATTTATATCTACTATTTATATTATTAAATTAAATTTTACATTTTATATTATTTATTTTATTGAATTGTTTAGTCATATTGAATATTTATATTAAAATTGAATTATTAATTATGCCATAAAATATTCGTGTTAAAATTTTATATTGGTATCAATTTCACATTTTATTTTTAAAATATAACTTTTATTAAAAATCATATTTTTACATTTAATATATTTTTTAATTCCAAAATACATAGTGACAAGAATCTGAAGATAATTGAAACAACTAAGCGAGCAAAGAAGCTAACCAGTATATAAAAAATTAATAAATAAATTATGAGGTGATGAAAGTTAATAAAAAATTTGATTAAGGTGGACAAATTTTATTACGATGGGTGACAATTGTTAAAAGGACCCAAAATTATTTTCGATTCGATTCGATCGAATGTTCACCTCTACCTCCTTATCCTTTTTTTTCTTATTTCTATAATTTGTTAAATAAGTGAAAAAAATGTAGATAATTAAACCTGATTCTATATTAAAAGAATAAGGTTAAATTGTTTGGTGAGTCCTTGAAGAATAAATTAATCTACCAACTACAATTTAATTTTGAAACTTTGAAATTTAAAAAGGTTGATTTCTCATTTTATAATAACGTGAAAAGAGATTTAGAGTAAGACAAAATCGGTTAAATTATTCACGTTATTTTAAAAATAATAGATTTAAATAATTATCCATAATTTAAAATAAATCAAGTTTTGGGTACTTGGGGATGATTGAGTAATAGTTATTAAGATGGTATTTTAGTTGACCAATTCGCTTTTGATCATTAATTAAAAAGAAATAATGGCCAGAGCAATAAATAAAAATAATGGGAAAGTGTGAAAGGTTTACATTATGTATACCAATCCAATTGAAAGGAGAAATTAATGAGTTACCAAAGGATATTAATTAATCTTTTCAAGATATTAAAAGAGGGTATTTTTCCTGTTTTGCTATCAATCTTATTATACAAACACATGTTCCCTTTGCTACTTATTGTGATGGTGACAACAGAGCTAGTTATGAATTCAAGTTTGACATCTTATTTGTGACCGCACATCAATCCCCTCTTGCAACGGGGATCTTTTAAGATTTCATTTTCTCTTTTTACTTACATCTCAATCAATTATACTTCTTTTATATTTTATGTTTTATATTTTATACATATATATAAAAATATTGTTTTGATCGGATGGAATTTAAGCTTAAGTTTTAAAAAATCTTTTAAAATTAAACATGATTTGACTTAATCCATAAATAAAGAGGATTGAATTTAAAAGTTTATTTAAAAGTATATTAAATTAGGATCCACTCGAGGTGTTTAAGAAAAATTTATTTAAAAATTGTTGAAATGATAAAAATATTGGAAATTATTTTGTTTTGTCTTCAAATCTCATCAATAGTGTTTTTCAAAATTTCACAAGATTTTAAATGAAAGAAAATATTTTGACAATAATTCATATCATTTTATAAAAAGAATAATTTTTGATAATTTTTTAACTAATTTGAAACCCGATTAAAAAGGTAGCACAAACTAATAAGCCCATTAAATATAATATAGATTTTATAGTAATAATTAAATGATAAATCAAACCTATCATATGAAATAGAATTAAAAAACCTACCTCAATTATGGTCACAAGAAGTTATCATTTATCTATCTTATTATTTTCATAAATGACAATTAATGGTTTCCATGCCTTTTAATACTTTTATATCATAAATAATCAACTTCATCTTTCTGAAATTCTTTTCTAATTCTTAATCACTAAGCATAAACAATTAATATCTCCTAAAAAAGAAAACAATATCTCTATAATTAGTTAAATTTAGGCAAAGTCAATGATGAATATGAATTATACTGTTCACGTATATATACAACTGTACATGGGTCGGGCCACTCGGCCTAGCCCAAAGGTCTACACGAAAAGTAGGAGGATTTGGATAAAAATATAGGTCTGAAAAATAAACTTAGACAAAAAAATAAGTCTCATTTAGAAAATTGGCCGAGGCTCTGGTAAAGTTTTTCGGCTTGAGCTTGGCTTAACCCTAATATGCAAAAAAAAGAAGCTATTTTTTTAATGTTTACTTGCTTTTTTTTATACTATTTTGTTGTTATTTTCTTGTTGTTTTTCACTATTTTGCTATCATTTCACTATTATGTTGCTACTATTTTGTTGTTATTGTTTAGATATTGTATAACTCTTGTTTTATTGTTAATTTTGCTACTATTTTAGAAACATTTGCTTGTTAAGTTGCACTTGTCTTAGAGTGCGTTTGGTTCGCTGTAATGGAATAGAGGCGTAATGGAATAGAGGCGTAATAGGTAATTCTTTTGTTTGGTTGAATGTAATGGAATAGAGGCGTAATGGTATTCTTGTGTTTGGTTGAATGGAATAGAGGTGTAATAGCATAAGGAAAAAGTTAAAATGACTAGAATACCCTTAGCAGAATTTTTTTAAAGTTGATGATTATTGTTATTGTTATTAAAATTTAATAAGATTATTAATATAAATAATAAATAATTTAATCATATTTTAACATAATTGTTATAAAATATAATTTAATAAAATATATAATTTAATAAAATTGTTAATAAATATTCTTATATAAATTTACTAATAAAATCATAATATATAATACTAAAATATAATTTAAAATAATTATTATTAAATATAATTTAATAATAATAATTAATTAAATAAAATTCTTATTCTTATATGAATTTACTAAAATCATAATATATAATACTATAAAATATAATTTAAATAATTATTATTATAATATACTTTATTATTATTAAACGCAATACATATTTAATGTGCTAAAATATCATTTGTGGAACAAATAAGTTAATTATTCTACAATAAAAAATATTAGCAGTAATAAATAACTTTAGAATTGTATTTTGCATAAACATAATAACAATGAATATTAACAAAAGGTTAAATGAGATTCATGAAATTCTATGTCACAATCCAAATGTTATACGCTTTTGCCACATCAAAAGTTATATGACATACCATCCCAAATATTACAAATGTAAAAAGTTACGAAAATGTCATCAACAAAACCATAAATTTTAATGGTTAGCAAGAAATCTTCGACCCATTCCAACCGTACATCGAAGGTAAACTAAAGAAAACTACCATTTGAGTTGGATGATCCGGAATTTTAGTCAATGCTTGAAACCGTTCATCCACGTTAAACCTTCTATTTCACATAAGGTTGGATATAAATTTGCCGCTTTTTCTTGGATGCCCGGTGAACTACCACATCGGAGGCAATACTCCTACTAATTTGTTCGCCAATGGCCGCATGTTTTCGACCAATAAAGTGGCGATCATCGAATCAAGAAGAAAATGACCGGTTGCATCGAAATTCTTTTTTCCTCTTTGAAGATGAGGAAGCCCTTGGTTTTTGTCATTTTATGCTCCATGGCAGAAACATCCATGTCATCCAAAGAGACATTAGCATCGCAATCATAGTATTCGTTTCTGTCTTCATTAATATCTGCAGAAGGTACATCCTCAGCATTTATTTCTTCAAGAACGTTAGCGGCTGTTTGAGCGTCTTTCCCAGTCGCTCGATCTTTTGCGTATATGGCAGTAAGTTGGTCGTAGTAGGGGAAACTACGATGTCTGAACTGACCGGCTTCTTTATGACTCTATAAAAACGAGGAAATCATATTAGTTATAAGTTTGGTAAAAATAGGATAATCAAGAGTTGAACTCATTCTTACCTTTAAATAAGAGTCCCAAACCACATCTTCAGCAACAACGACTTGCCTATGGTCGTCCCAACCAAAACCGCTATTGTTTTGGCCATTAAGCATGTCATACACTATTGACCAATCTCTTTTCAGTAACCTAATCCTTGACTCGATATTAGGTCTTGCCTTCAACATCGCATTGGGTAAAGCCTTCTCTAACATTTTTCTAACTCGTTTAAGTAACCGCTTTGAACCCGTATCGGCGTTAAATGTCCCAACATTGTGCAAGTCCACCATGCAGAAACCAGTCTTGCATCTTCTTCCGAACCCATTTCCTTTTGGATCCTCGAGATGATTGGGAAGGAACATTTGATTCAAAACACGACATAATTATCTTAAGAAAAAACAAATTAAAATTAAGTTTAATATCATGAATCAAAAGGTGAACACTTTATAAAATTAAAATTGAGTTCAATATCATGAATAAAAAACTCAACATCATATAAAATTATAACATATGATGAATGAAAAGAAATCAAATTATATTTCAACAAGTTTGGTACAATACAAAAAACTCAAAAACACCACCAAAGTTTCACAAACTAGATACATAAAATAACATAAACAAATGAACTCAAACTAATTTTCTCCCTAAACCTAACTAGTTTCTAGATGCTTGCCATTCATCGAACATTTGGTTGGCTAGCTCCATCCTCCAAGTAGCCCAAGCATCCGATGGATGAATATTGACGATATTCGGTTCATCGTCATCTACCACATTAGTAGGTAATCCTTCTCCTATCTCCGCTTCAATAGGATCAATACTCATATGGGTTCGAATAAAATTATGGAGCAAACAACATGCAATAATTATCCTATTGTGCACCCTCACAGGATAGAATGATGGACTCCTAAGTATTCCCCATCTCATTTTTAATAACCCAAAGCATCTTTCAATAACATTACGTGCTGAGGCATGTTTCATATTAAAAAATTCTTGCGGAGTACTTGGCTGATAACCCTGACGCCAATCATTCAAATGATAACGTTGTCCTCTAAAAGGTGCAAGAAATCCCTCACAATTTGTGTATCCAGCATCAACTAGATAATAACAACCTATAAAAAAATTCTTAATTATTAATTCCCAAGAAAGTTTAATCTTAATGAATAATTCAAAGTCCTCTAACTATCCACTTTACCGTGAGGAACTTTTAGTCCATGCCTCCTACTAATGGCATCTCAAGAACTCGTCCATCGCCAATGAACCTTCCCAACCAGAAGAACATAAACAAATTGCATTTCGTGTACAAACACCTAGCATATTTGTTGCTATGTCACCTTTTCGCTCGATATCTAGGTTTATCAACTGCTGGAACCCTAATCTTTATGTGGGTTCCATCAAGAGCACCTAAGCAATTCTATATCACATGTTATAAAACCTTAAGTTAGGATACTAAATTTAAATCTAAATAAACTAAATTATGTACAAGCTATATATAAAACTTATTCCAATACCTTAAACCATTTCCACCTTGTGTCTCAAGAATCGCTATAATTGGCTCGCTTTTAAATAACACATCTTGTAAGCGTGTATGACATTTAAAACACTATGAAATGATCTCGCTAACAGCTTCCGGACCTATTGAAGTGATGCTTGATAACTCGATTTTTAAGGTGATGGGAAATGATATGTAAAAACATTGCAACTTGCTCATCAACAAGCATGTGCCTTGACGACTTCAATCCCCCTAACGTTTGTAACATCTCACATAGTTTGAAAAAGGCAAATCTATTCATCCTAACTTGTGAAATACAGGTCTCGTCACTAGCATGTACAAGCCTTTTCACATAATCCCGTTGTGCATAAAAATCTAAAATATAGGACCTAATCCTTGGTCTATAAGTATGAAGGCTATCGATGACACCTAATGTAAGTATAAACCAACTGACAATGTTACAAATTTCCAACCATATTGTCACTGCAATTCCAATTCTTTTACGCCTCACGCTTTGTGCAATTAAAGGCGATTTGAGCCATTATTGCAAGATATTAATGTGTTCCATATTGTCAAATTTATTTAAAAGGGTCACATTTCTCCAATCATAATTTCAATAACAGTAAACTAAAATTAAATAATTTAATTGCCAAAGAACTTACAGTGATTGCGTGAAAAGAAGACGCTCAACTGTGGGTGGAGGAAGCAATCAAACAAGCCGCTTCAATAGAAAGCAATATCACACTATCAAAGAAAAATGAACAATACTAGTTTAGAATCTTAACCGTATTTTTTGACAACAATGTTACAAATTTAACATTAACAAACCACATTTTTCTTTAAAGAATTTTTAGAAGCACTGTCAATCATAATAACAATGAATATTTGTTTTTCTTTCAATCATAATTTTTAGAAGCACTTTCAAGCATTCAACCCCTTCATTTAATTACGATTTTAACGGATTCACCTTTAAGTTGGTAATAGTTTAAAATTATGGATTAATTAACGTAATTAGATTTTCAGAAAAAAGTTATAATTTAAGTTATAAATTTTGTTTAGTATATTAATTAAAACTACATAGTGAATATAATTAGATTATTTGATAAGATAATATAATCTTAAATGAAATATAATAAAGAAATGGAATTTAATCTCTATTAAATACCTATAAAATTATCCAAAATAAAAAATTCTTTCATTTAACACATAGAACTTAATTAATGAAATATCTTATTTCAAAGATATAGACGAGAAACATGCGGTATGTCCAATGATATGATGTTAACTCAAATATATGTCATTGTTGTGAAATATTGAGAGTTGAGAAAAGATTTTCCAATGAGAGTATATAAATGGGAATCATATTGGACCTTCTGAACCAACGGCCATGTTTTCGACACGAGAGATTGGGAATTGTTTCAAATGTAGATTACTCGAAAACCAAAACTCTATTACCACATTTGGGTGTTGGATAAATAAATACGAATAAAAATAAATAATAATTTATATTATAATTAAATTAATTTTAAAATTTATAAATAATTAGAAATTATTTATTTGTATTAATTCTATAAAAAAGATTATTTCATTTTTACTTGATATAAATAATAATACTTTTATACTAATTTAAAATTTTTTAGTAAATAATTTATTAAAGTATATTCATTTTGTAAAATTCTTTTTATTTTTAATAATTTCCTAAAAAACAATTCAATAATTTAAGTTATAAATTTTTATGGAATATAAAAGCTTGTTGACCTTACTTAATTAAGCAAATATAGAATCTTATTTTTAATAAGGAAATTATTGCAAATAAATGTTATCATTTGTTTATATTTATGTATAAATAGGTAACACAAGAAGAAGAAGAAGAGGAGTTTTATTATTAAGAAAGGAAGTTACGCGCAAACCTCTCATTAAAAGAAATACATCACTTTTTTCACAAAACATTACTATGGAGTAAACCATAAAAAAAACAGTCAATTCTTCGGAATTGCAACTATAAAATACCTCTTGAAATGCAACTAGAGATTCAACTTGCCAACGATTTATGTCTCGAGCAAATCGGTAGGTAACATCCAATACCTACAAAGGAATCACAGTCAATCACCAATCCACCTAGTAACAGACAGTAGCATTTTAAGCAAAAGAACGAGCCAAAGCACGAGAAAAGAAAATAAATAACAAATAACAAGGGCATAAGCATGCAATTCATTCAACAATATGAGGTCCAATTTTTACATGGAACAATTTTAAGTACTGATTTACAACTAAATAGAAATTGATGAAGGTAATACATGGATTTCATAACATAGACAACGCCAAAGCACATTGATATATACCAAGCCACAAGCGAATAAAATAATTAAGAAAGGAAGTTCGAGTGAGTTTGAGAGAATAAATGGACTCCATTTTCTTTTCATATGACTCTACCAAAACCACGCTAGCAATAATTATTTGAAGGAAGATCTTCCTACATTTTAAGGATGTTATTAATTATTATCTCACATCTCGTATTAGATTGAATCAACTATTACTATAGTATGGCATTTAAAACTATATATGCTAGTCTGTCTCAATTGTAGTCTGTAATTCATATTAGTAAATTCATAGTTAACAAGAAGGAAAGAAATGTTAGAAGCTCTGAACATTCGTTGTCACCATTTTGCACCAAAATAACCACACTAAAGCGACTTAAACGCAATCATCGAATGGCATGTAAATATTTGTTCAAGATATCTCAAGTAGAACTAAAGAATCACATGCAAGAAATACACTTTAATTATATTCATAATTAGAGAGCGAAAATGACCTAATCAAAGCTAATAATTTAAGCAAGGGTCATTTGTTTGCACTAAAGGACAAGTTATTTTGTCTCACTTCAAATTAAAATGCAAATAGACCATGAAAGGAAGAAGATTCCTATAACATTTCAAACCATCAAGACCTATAACCAAAATATATTATACCTCTAAGTTTAGAAATCAAGATGCGGAGAATATTTATCATCAACTACATGAACATATACATAGACATAAGGAAGCAAAGAATCCAATTGTTGCATCTAAAAACTAAAAAGAACAATCTAATCATCTTCTTATGAAAGAATTAAGTTCACCTATAGAAACCACACAAACTGAATAGGTTTATTAACTTTCTCGAAAAAAACACGCTCATTAACTTTCTCGAAACCAAATGGAAAATAACTAAATTTTAAGGATAAAAATCTATTTAAAAAAGGTCAAATTTTATTTAAAATAAAGGAAATATTTCCACTTTGACAAGCATGGAGTTGGAAATTAGTAAACATACATTTCTCATTGTTTTTCCTCCGTTTTCTTTGAAAACAAACAGAAACACCGAAAAGAAAGCTAGAATTCAAGCATAACACAAGAAACCTTTGATGCCAATTGAGCTTTTAAAAGTGAATCATGATATCGCAGCAATTGAGCTTTCCAAATGAAACTCAATGCTCCAATAGCGAACAAAGAAAAAGCAAACATACCTCTCATTCTTGCCAAATGAAAATCGTGCACCAAAATAGAAAGCAACTTGGTTGACATTGCGATGAGATTGACATAGTTCATAAGATAAATGAAACTAAAGACCCATACACAATTTGGTTGAGATCATACAACTATTCGATAGCATTACAACTCCATACTTGCCGGAGTTACTAAGGGCCAATTAATGACCAAAATACAATCCCATTGCGTAAAACCGCTAATAACAATGCATTCAGCTAAGGGTACGCATGAGTATAATCAAGATGCAAATCACATGAGAAAAAAAACAGAATGATAATCCTTCAATCAAAATGTTCAACAAAGCCCTCAGATCTCATAGCTATATCCGTGTCAATAAGAAGATAAATATAATTATAGATAGAAAGAATAGAGAAAGAAAACAGGGAAAGAGGAGAGAGTTATCGACAGGAACCAGAAAGGATAGAGAAACAGATGGTGAGGAAGAGGAAGAGGAGAAAGAATTGAAAAACAGATGATGATAGTAAATGCTCTAAAGCGAAAATTGGGCAAAATCCAAAGAAACCAAATCAGTTCTAAAAATAAAAAACATTCGGACGGTGGGAATAATCGGTGGGAATAAACAAATAAAAAAGAAAATCATGAGGAAGAAAATAAAAATCCGAGATGAAAAAAAGAGAAGAACAACTTACCGAAACAGTTGGGCTGGAGATCTGAGACGATGGAGTGAAACGGGAGCGGCGATTTCGGGAGGGACGGAAAGGGAGAGGGTGGAGGTGATTTTGCAGAAACAGCTTCTGTTGATGTTGGTCGATTTCAGCGATTTCGGAAGGGAGGGAGAGGGAGAGGTCTGCAGTCGATTTTGGCGAGGTAAAAGCAGAGAGGTTTTGAAATGCGTCTGTAATAGGCTAATCAGCATTTTTGGAAGGGAATGCAAATCGGCCAGGAAGCGGAGAATATTTTGTTTACATCCGTAACCGCATAAGCCCGTAATAGGGCTTTACAGTGAACCAAACGCAGGAATGGGTGGGGCGCGCGTAATAGAGGCGTAATCGCATACCCAACACGGTGAACCAAACAAGCTGTTAGTGTTATTTAAGTATACATATTTTTTAAATTTATTTTCAATATGCTGGGAAACATTTATTTTAATGTTTTTAGTATTTTTTATGTATTATATATATAAAAAAATTAATACGGGTGGGTCGAGCTCGGGTTTTAGTATTTTTATCCGGACCAGGTTTGGGCAAAATTTTAGGCCCATTTTTCAAGCCAAGCTGGGCTCGGCCTAGCAAACGAGCATAAAATTTGGTTGGGCCTGACCCAACCCTTGGACACCTCTATGTATATGATTGAATTTGAATTGATATAGTAATTTGCTCAATTTTTAAGGGTAAATTACATTATTAGTCATTAAACTATGGATAATTTTTCGTTTTGGTCACTTAATTAGAAAAGGTTATAATTTGATTATTGAACTATCCAAAAGTTTTTATTTAAGTCACTGAATTGTTAAAATTGATGCTATATGGCTTTCTCTATTCGCACTGCCTATACCAGTTGAAAGCTCTCTTTCCTCTTCTTTTCTACAAAATTTTTCTTCATGAAACAACCTTGGATGTCATAAATCTGCAAACCGAAATTTAAACAAATTTTTTTTATCTCCGACACTGACCGTCAGATTGACTTGGATCTAAGGTATATTTTTTTTACTCATCGATGAGTATTGATCTACCGTACTGATCATCAAATCGTCACAAAAAGCTCATTAGCAGAACTTAATAAAGATCCTGATCATTCTTTAGGAGAAATATTAGGATAATCAAGTATTTAAAGTATAGGTATGTGTATTTAGTTTAGGTAGTTTTTCACAAAAAAAAAACAAAAACAAAAACAAAAACAAAACAAGAAAAAAAACTTTTGAATAGTTCCATAAGTTAAATAAAATTTTTTGAATAGTTCGTTGACTAAATTCTAACTTTTTTAATTAAGTGACCAAAACTAAAACTTACTCATAGTTTAGTGCCTAATGGTGTAGTTTATCCATTTTTGAATTACCAATAATTAGGAAGAAATTAATAGATGTGAAGGACAAATGATGAATGAATATGCTATAATTTATGCTGTTTTCCTTTTTGGTGGAGGGGGGAGGGGTGGTTTCATTGTTAATCTATAATTTATGGAAGTATCCGACACGATGTCCTCTTTCAAACTATTGCTAATATTTATTACTAGTTGGGTCCCCGTGCTTCGCAACGGGAGTGCAAGCACCTATAAAATACGTTATAAACTTAATCTATAACCATATAAAAGCTATTATGGGACAGCTTAATCTAAACAGTGAGAATGGTTGGTTAATTTTCAGCCGAATGAACCATGTCATTAAAATTTTTAACAAAGCTACTTATAGTAATTTAAGAAGATTAAGAATATATATGTGGAAAGTTTACATGTATTTTAAGTACTTATAAATTTATTTAAATTTTAAATGTTACTAATTAATTAAAAATATGCATGCGTATATATATATTTTGTTGAATTTACATTATTTTCCTAGTATTTACAAGTTACTAATTAGTATTAAATATATTTTAATGCATTTAGAAATTTGGTATTGCATTCATGTTATCTGTTTTAATTATTTTGAATTGTTTATGCCAAGTCTTAATTCATCTCATAGTTAGTATAGCTTCATTGTGTTCATTTAAAACATAATATAATTTTCACACATTAAAAATTGGTTTTAGGTATATTTTATGTGACATTTTTAACCTGATCCGACGATTGATACAGATAGGAGTTGTCACTACAATCGATAACCATTCTTAACAAAATTTTAATTACTTAAACCAATATTCACTCTACTAATGAAAGCCCCTTAAATCAAATTTTTAATATTTCCAAAGATTTAAAGCATTTTTAAAAACATATGGTGTTTCAACATGGCACATGCTTAAACCAAGCTTTCAATTACTCAAATGACATGAAAATATGAACTTTTTGGGTGTAGGAGGTCTTGTCTTGAGACAACGCTTGTATGTCTCAAGACATTAGCTTCGTATCTCAAGACATAAGGTCAATGTCTCAAGACATGACCTTATTATTATAGAAATTTGGTTACTGACTTGTATGCGTTGAGACATAATATCTATATCTAGATACCTTGGATCCTTAGAACTAAAATTGAGCTACTAACTTGCATGTCTTGAGACTTGGGTGGAATGTCTTAAGACTTAAGTGTAGGGGACCCAAAATTTAGCTCCAAACATGTCCAAACCATACCAAAGCTCATTCAAGTAGTTTCAAAACATGACTTAAAAACCCTTAAAATATGCTTAATTGTGGTGCCCCAAATCTGGTTGGGATGGTCTGACCC
Source organism: Gossypium raimondii (assembly GCF_025698545.1). NCBI lineage: Eukaryota > Viridiplantae > Streptophyta > Magnoliopsida > Malvales > Malvaceae > Gossypium > Gossypium raimondii. The sequence goes on from NC_068565.1 coordinate 22,843,217, forward strand.
GAATTTTGAACGTCACATTAGCCACCTAAGTGACTATCTGTTAAAACACCATGAAACACCAACCAACCATTCAGACCACACTTTTGCAACAAAAATCATATTAGAAAGTAATCTTAATTGCATGCCTTTATAAAAACACCATTAAAATTGAGCACAAGAACTCAAGTTTTAAGCCACCCGCAAACCCACCTTGCGGTAAACCCCCATACAGAGCGCAAATTCTTCTAAAGTAGCTTCGTTAAAGGTATAATTATGATGGAGAACTCCTCAATGAATCTACAGTAGTAACCAATCAATCCCAAATAACTGTAGAACTCCGTGACACTCCTCGACTATTTCCACTCTAAAATTGCCTCAATCTTTTCGGATCAACTCAAATCCCTTTAGAAGACACCACATGACAAAGAAACATCACCTCTCTCAGCCAAAACTCGCACTTGTTCAACTTTGCATACAACTGCTTCTCTCGTAAAATTTGAAAAACGATCCGTAGGTGTACGTCATGATCATCCTCAGTTTGGGAGTACACAATAATGTCATCTATAAAGACAACCACAAATTGATCTAGATACGAGTGGAAGTGTCAAGCCTTAAATTTTATTTATTATTATGCGCAAGGTTATGACATAAGGAAGTTAGTAGCCTACTGGTTAAGTGTGTTAATTAATCCTATAAGTCCCAAGTTCAAACCCCCACATTCCCATTTATTTTTGTGAGCCAAAATTGTTGACCATTCTAGAAGGTCAACCCTCCTTGCCATCCAAGCCTTTCCATAAAAAGGGGAGATTTATTTCCTTTTGTTTTGAGTCAACTTACCATTCAAAGCCCCCTTTTGACTCCCCTTTTTATTCATGATTCACTTTTTACTCCATTTGTCCCCAAACATACCACCTTTTTACCTTTGACTATTGATGGCCGGCCATAGCACCCCCAAAACCCTACTTTTCATTTTATTTTTCCAGTTTTTCTCTCCTCTCCTCTCTTTGTCGTCCACCACCCTTTTCTATCGATTTTTCGACTTTTTCTTCTTTATTTCACCACCTTTGAAGCCATATTTCTTCATTCCTTTTCCACTCCACCACCACACATGGAAACTACACAACCACCTTTGAAGCCATATTTATTCATTCCTTTTCCACTCCACCACCACACATGGCAACCGTACAACCACCTCACCTCTACCGCTATCGTTGCCACACCACCGCCGTCGGCCACCACCAATTTTCTTCTTTTCTCCTCTTTTTGAAAATCATCTCCGTAAACTTTTGAATTTGATTTTTAAATATTAAAAGATAATATTTCGTATTATTTTCTCTAAACTCTTTTATTTTACGTTTATAGTTTCGAATCCTCCACTTTAACCAACTTTTTAGGATTTATCGTCGAGCCTTTTTCCTTTGTTTTATCGTAGGTATGAAGGATTATCATTTACATTATATTTTTACAATACTATTCTCGGTTTAGTAGGATACTAACTACTCATTTATGTGCTCTTGTGAAGTATCACAAAAAAATCCCGAAATCACCACCCATTCATAATAGTGTGTGATTTGATCACCTCTTTTCGTAAGTATTATTGAATCACAATTGTTTCTTTTGTTAAGGGCTATAATTTATTCATTAAATCTGTACTGACTCATGCATTGGATCAATACCATAGTGACTCAAGGAAATCGAACTCCCCTTTTGAAGTGGAATTGTGATCTATTCAATCGGATCTAAGGTGTGGGGACTCATTCTTGATAATAATTAATAATATTGATTAAATAATAAATAATATTGATATTTTAAATGTAATATTTTTTGTTATATGATTCTTGAAATATAAGTATGTGTGAATATAAACGTGTTCATAGAGATCGATAAAAATTGATAAACGAGGATACCAAGTAAGTTAATCCTTCTTCTTCACAAACAACACCAGCGTACCCTAAGGAGATACACTCGGTTGAATGAAACCTTAGTCTAATAACTCTTGCAATTAGACCTTTATCTCCTTTAGCTCCTTTGGTTTGATGCGATAGGGTGCAATGGACACTGGTGCGGTACCTGGATACACCTCGATATAAACTCAACCTTCTGATCTAGTGGAAAACTAGGTAACTCCTCTGGAAATATGTCAGAAAAATCCCTTACGGTGCAGATATCCTAAACACTTAGCTCCTTACTTCCCAAGTTCAGCACATAGGCTATGTAAGCTTCACAACCTTTACTCAATAACTTCTCAGCCTTGGTTTCTAAAACCACATTGGAGAGGAATTCGGGTCTCTTCCAAATGACCACAATCTTAGATCTATCCTCAACTCTCTAAGTAATCTTCTTCGTCTCAAAATCTATGTTTGCCCTTTGTTAGGTAAATCAGTCCATCATGAGAATCACATCAACCTCACAAAATGATAGTTCCATCATATCTACGAGAAAAGCATACCCCTGAACCGTTAGCGGACACCTCTGATAGACCTGATAGACTAGAACACTATCACTTAAAGAACTCTTAAATATCATACCCTGCTTAATGGTCTTTATCGAAATCCTCAACTCACCATCGAGATCACTCACGATGTACGAATGGGTGGAACTCGAAACTACCAACAAAAATAGAGAAGAAGATTGCACAATGAATGTATCAGTAATCACATCTGTTGACTCGTGGTCTTGCAGCTCCCTCATAGCATAGACACGAGCCAATCCAACAGACTCAATCGGTGTAGCTTCTGTGTGAGCAACCGTCCTTTGACCCATCAACCTTCCGTTACCACCATGACCTCGTCCTCGACCTCTAGCAGGTATGGTAGTCTAAGTCAACTCAACTCTTTTTGGGCAGTCCCACAACTGATGCTCTATCAACCTACAATGTAGGAATGCCCTCGACACTCTCCAAAACACTCCTAGGTACCTACATCCACAGTGCTCACAAGTCATTACTTCTGTCGATCCACCTGTAGCAACTACTGTAATGTTTCGTGATCTAGGCTAGCTCTGTCAAGAATCCCATCATGCACCCCTATCAGACCTCCAGAAATTATGAGCTCTTTTGCCTAACCTCCCCGAAGATCCTAGTTGATCGAAGCCCCTCTTTCCAGACTCAAGTACCACTTGTCTCGGTTGCTCGATCAGTGTCTCCTCTACCACCTTAGCCTTCTCGACCAAATCATTAAAGACCTCAGTAGTATACTCCATTAGATAAACCCAAATGTCCTGATTTAGCCCAAACTGGAACCTCTTACTGTTTTCCTTCTCAAAGAACACCATCTCTGGAGCATACTGGCTAAGTCACACAAACTCGGACTCGTACTCAACCACTGTCATACCTTTTTGAACCAAATCAAAGAACTTCCTTTTGCTAGCATCCATATACTGCTGTCTCAAATATTCCTTCCAGAAGGACTCCAGGCAAAATTCCCAAGTCAAACGATTAGCAGTGGTACCACTCTTAACAATATTCCACCAGTGATGAGCTTCATTGTTTAGCAGGGATACGGTGCAGCCTAACTTCTCATCATCCGAGCATCCCATTTGCTCAAGGATCCTTTTAACACACTCTAACCAATATTTAGCAATGGCCGAATCAACTCCCTTAGCTCCCTGAAATTCCTTACCACCTAGTACTTGGAGTCACTTGAGTGACAAACTTCTATTAGTTGGGGTAGGGTTCCTACCAACTATTCGCTAAAATGCCTCGATCATTACTTGTACTAGAGGCCCAAAAGCAGCTTTAGGTACAACTTGCCCTAAGGTGGTTCCACCGGTGCATTAACAGTCGGACGCCTGCGTCTAAGAGGCATTTCTATCTACTATCACATAAAATGAATTAAAATGGGAAAATGAGAAGTGACAAGCGATCCAAGGAAATTTCCACATGAAAACATTTAGAAAAGGCATTTTGTCCCCGTTCCTACCCCATAAACAACTAATTTTTTACACAAGGGTGTTTTTATCTAAAAATATTCTAAAAAATGTCAGCTTGTCGAAACTTGTGGCTCTGCCTGATTTTTTTGTAACCTGGTTTTTATTCCACTAAATGTGGCACCCAAACCCGACCGGGATGATCTGACATGAATTTCAAATGTCACATTAGCCACTGAAGTGACTCTCTATTAAAACACCATGAAATACACCAGCCAACCATTCACACTACACTTTTGCAACATAAATCTTAATAGAAAGTAATCCTAATTGCTTGCATTTCTAAAAATACAATTAAAATTGAGTACAAGAGCTCAAGTTTAATACTACCTACGAACCCACCTCACGACGAACCCCTATACAAGAACCTTAGTAGCTCGTAGACTCTTGGCGAGCATCAGCTTGCGACCAACCCGCGTCACCTAACTCACTATTGGTCTTGCGAACTACCTTCTCTTGCGATCCTTATTTCCTAGCAAACTTGGACACAAGTTTGCCCCTCGGGTGATTTGGCTATGAATTTCACTATTACAAATAAATACTTACCATAGATAAGTCATGTACCCAATATACCAACTTTTAACTTTGATACCAAGTGTGCACAAACTTTTAATAAATCAAAGTATATAAGTTATGTACACATGGTCAAACAGTTACTCAGGATTGATGTACGTTACACCATGTATGTGAGAAGTGAATAAATCTATAAACGAATTTAGGATAAATTCTACTTAGGTCAAATATGATGTATTATACTACTACAATACCCAAGACAATCTATCTTCCTAGATTGACTTATAGACAACATAATGCCCCCATGAATCAATTTCTTATTTTGATTTGATCATTGTGGACTATAGACAATTTAGATTACCTACTAATGAACGAATATTTGCTTATTCATTTTGCTTTTCTTGCAAAAAACCATTAAAGACAATCATATAGGATATAATAAATTAATTATATGAAAAATTATGTATTCAATCAGATAAAAAATTACAAGTAGAATGATGAAATATTTACTCTAAAGATAAAAATCCTAACATGCATGACTTTTTAAATGTCCCAAAAGCCTTTGATTTCGCCTTCAAAATGTCCACTTAAGTAAAACATGAGAAATTGTATACACAAACAAATACATATCTCTTTCCTCTTAAGACTTTCATTTTGCATAGTCCCTATGAGATCCATATGAAGTAGTTTTAATGGACTTGTTGTAACAATATATTGTAGCACTAGATGTGACACCATATGTTTCTTGCCTTTGTTGTATTCACCACAAAGATTAATAATGTAACAACTTGATTTTCAGTAGTACTGTAAATGATGGTTTCAGAGATTCGTTCTCTGATGATGTAAATATTATTAATTAATATTTACGATTTAATTATAATTTTATATTAAATTTTGGTCTAGTGTAATTTGTTAAGTGGATAATTTTTAATGTACAAGTGTATTGACCCTAAAGTCGTAGTTTTAGAAATTGAGTTATCGAATCTCATTTCTATAAACCGTGGCTATAAATATTTTTGTTAAATAATTACCGGTGATTAGATTAGTGAATTAAATTTTAGATAGGTAATTTTATCGAATCGGTGGCTAATTAAGGTTCAATGACTAAATTGTAAAAATTGTAAAAGTTAATCGCTACTGATTTTTGTTAGTTAGAAAGCTTAATTAGTAAATGTGCAGGGATCTATAAGGAAATTATACCTTAGTGCTAAATTAGTGGACGATAAGTGCTTTGTTTTGAGTGATTATATGTTAAAATAATTATAATTAAATTATATTATTTTGGAACTAATTAAACAAAACCGTTATCATTTTTATTTCTTCATCTTCCATCGAAAGTTCAAAGAAAAAAAACCAAAAAACCATTGTTGAATGCTCAAACCATTCGATAATTGCATGTAAGTCTAATCTAAACCAGTTTTTAGTAAATTTTATGTTTTTGATATCGTTGTAGCTTAATCTAGCTCACCCGAATATTAAATCATACAAATTTAAAGTTTTAAAATGATGGAATTGATGGTTTTTTTATTTTTTATGTTAAATAACTTTTGTAAGCTTAGATTTGATTATGGACTAATTTGTAAAGTGAAATTTGTTAATTTTGAGTAAAGGGACTAAAATGTGAATATGTCAAATTTGATGTAAAATTTCTATAATTATGATTTCTAGAGGGTTATAAAAGGATGTAATTGAAATTGGATTGAAAATGAAGCACAAATATGAGAGATATAATACTTTCAATTTTACTGGACTAAATTGAATAAAATGCAAAACCTTAGGAAAATTGTGTAAGATGAATTAAGTTTTTATATGCCTTGAATAGGATGTTTTAAGTTAATTGAAACTGATAATTGACAATGAATTATTATAGGGAGGAATTTAAACCATTTAGAAGTTAATCGAGAAATGAAAGAAATTGTAGATTAGTCTTTGACAATTTGTAGTTTTCGTTTCCCCGGTAAGTTCATATGGTTTAATTATGTTTAAATCCTTGAGAATTTTATATTATGGACCTATGTATGTTTTGTTCAACTTTGAGTTAATTGTAACTTAGTACTAAATAGTGAGCTTTGGACTAAATGTAAAAGTGTTAAATATGAACTTAAATCATGAAAATATCTCGATGAAACTTCGTACACATGGTTACAGGTTGATTTTCAATGATTTTGAGATCTAGCATTTCTTTCAAGCTCGAAGATACATGTGAAACAAGTTTAGCTTGGACGAGTAACCTGATGTCGTTTTATAGGTTTAGCTCGGAGGGATAACTTTACATGTATATAAAACCCTAACTAGGCTATTTATTTTGTTGATAAAGGTTTATGCAAGACGGGTAACCTGACATTGATGTATATGATTAGCTTGGACGAGCATATGATGTGATTTACACCTGCGTATTGAGTTCTTTTACGATGTTTCATCGGGTAGTATAAAGACAAGAATTATGGAATTGTGATATCGATATTGGCAAATGATGAATTGAAATTCGTATGTGAAGTGTATTGGTTGAACTTGGTTTAATACCATTTGAGAATTATAAGTTTGGTGTTATATCAAATCTCATTTTGTTGATGTTGTTGTATTGTGCCTTGTTAGGTGAAATTGTTTTTGTATAATCATTTATATATTTGATGATTAAGGTTAAAAGGAACTGTCGATTAATATTGTAGATTGTGATTGGAAATGCTCAAATGAAATTAGAATGATGTAAATGTTGCTTATTATGCTTAATGGTTCGATGGAATGATATTGATTTGGATTGAATTATATAAATTGGATATGTCAATGACGATTGAATAATGTATCTGAAGAATATAGATATTTGATGATACTTGATTAAATGATATTGAATTGAGTAAATGGTAATGTATAAATTGAATTACTTGAGACTTACATATGTTGATCTCACCTTATTATTGTTAAATGTAGAAACAGGGAAGTTGTATAGTAGCTAATTCGTTATATTAATTATAATTGAGGTGATTTTACTATTTTAGTTCCTATGAACTTACTAAGCAATCGTAGTGCTTTCTTTGTTTCGTTTTCTATTTTTGTAGTTGGCATTTTGCGAAATGTGTCTGTCGGATCACTCTAGAGCTCACACTATCCAACTGTAGTTTCGGTAGACTTTTAATTCGTTCCAGACCCTGTTATGTGGCATGTGAATAGGTTTTGATTTGAAAATGTATTTACTTTGAATAGTGATGAAATGATCCATATAACATGCCTATTTTGGATTAGTATATGATATGTATTTAAAGCTTGAATTATATATGTGTGTGCTTAGTGTGTTTATGAGTTTGAGCAAAGAACGATGTTGGGTTTGAATGCTTTTATATGAGGTTTAGTGTATGCATAATGACATTGGGATAAGCTATGTTTGAAGCTATGAATGGTCAATTTGAATGTGTGAAGATTTAGCTAACATGTTGATAATAGAAAAATGGTTTTGATACTAATGGGTAATAATAACATAAGTTTAAGTACATGTTTGACTGGTATGGAATGATATCAACTTATTTGAGTGACATGCAAAGCCCTTATGAGTATGCTATGTGTTGGTCCCTATTGGCATATTGGTTAGTTGTTTAGGTGGTCGATGTATGGCATGCTTTAGCTTGGCTTTGTCATGTTTTGATCAAGTTTTGAAAATAGCAAAACAAAGGGTGATTTTGAGGTTACCTTTGAAAATAATTTTCCAAATCACCAAATAACACATTTTATACCACAAGGGCTGGCCACATGGGCGTGTGACAGACATGAGCTGGTGGCACGACTGTGTGATTTTTGAAAAAAAAGAATGCTTTTGAAGCCACACGGTTCCCAGATGTTACATTGTCCAACACAATGCTATGTGACATCTGATGGAAATGGTAACTTTTAATCCACACGGTCACAGAGAGTTACACAACCATGTCCACTATTTTTTTCATGAAGGCCCTATCTTTCGAAAATGTTTCAATTTGATCCTTATTTCTGCTTAGTTAACTTAAGAGCTTTTGTAAGCTCAATTAAGACTCTAATCAAATTATATATCATAATATTTGAATGTATATGACATGATTCATTATTTGAAGGATTTATTTATGATATAGTTGCTCTATAAATTTTGAAAATGTTGCAAATTATTCCTAGTTAAATTCTGGGTGATACTAGAGAATACGCAAGTTCATATAAGGCCTGAGAAACATTGTATTTGGTGATTATGAATTGAATTGACTATGATTGTAAGATTTATTTTTAATTTGAGTATTAATTGTGTATTTATGAAGTATTCCATGTTTATTTTGAAACAATCGATGTGAATTGAATGCATATTGTTTCGGTTATGACTGTAGCATTCGGAAGCTCGAGTCCGACGATCAGACCGGGTAATGGGTGTTACAAATAATTTCTCCATCAAGGTTTGGCAAGATGAAAAAAGCTCCATGTCTAACAATCCTCCTTTATAGACTTCCATAAATGACATGCCTAAGTCTTTGATGCCACAACTCTAAGTCACTCATCAATTATTTATTTCAAGTACTTTGGTTAATCACGCCACAGTCGTTGGATGTAAGACTTCTATAGTATGTAGCGTCATTCACAATAGTAAAATTCATATCCTGAGACATGGGTAAATGATATCCTCTCATTGACATTACATGGTTGATGAAAAGTAAACGTGACCACGGGTTGTTCGTCTTTGTGATGAATGACTTGTTTACTATTTGATAGTAATTGACTTTTCATGCTGGAAGATGTAATAATTACCATGAGATAAAATATGATCATAGTTAAAAAATTAATATTATCCCAAATATATTAAGGATATCCTATGAGGGTAACACACTTATGACAATGTTATTGGACGAGCACTAATCGAGTTGCTTTCATAATGGTATGTTGTTGGGGAGAGCTTAGTCATGATACTATAGTGGAATAACTTCGTGACTAAAAGAGTTTATAATTAATAGGTGAAAAGTTAGAAGTTAATTATTTGCATATGTCTAATCGGTCCATCCACTAGCTCATTGAAATTAGAAATGAATTACATGTTTGAATCGAAATGAACAGAATGAATAGAAATAGAGAAATGAGAAACAATCAGGAATGATTATGGTTTTCTCTGAAATGGAGAAATGAAATCATTAGGAAATGAATGTAGGTTTCTCAAAATGGAAATGAAAATGAAAATGAGAAATGATACATTTTCAAATGTACATGGATTACTAAAAAATGATCGGAAAAATGAGTTTATGTTTTTGAGCTATGTTAAAGCCTAAAAATGATAATAAACCATTCGATCATAGTGAACATGTTGAGTGGTGAAATATTAAACATATTTTATTTAAAATAAAATATTGAAGTTTATTTTGAGAAATAGAAAAACAAAATCGGGTTGGATCAAATTACAAAGTAATGGGTTGAAAAGTCTAGGAAGTACTCATAATTGGACTCGATATGAGAGAGACCCAAAATCCCCTCATGGACTATGAAGGGGGCTACAACCCTAGTAGGAATACTAGGGGATATTATCCACCCTACTCCTACTCTATGTAGGATGTTGCTTTTCTAGTTGAAATAAACTTCTACAATTCAACAAGGATTCTACTTTCTCTTCCAATAAATAGATAACACTGATAGAACTATTAACACAACTTTGAGAGATTGTTACTCAGCCAAAAAATAGGGAGAGTTTATTCTCAATTATTAAATATATTTTCCCAAAATAAAAATTCTACTATTTTTATTAAAGAAGAGATAATTTTTATTTTCACCCCAAAGGGAAAAGAAAACATTTTTTACTTCCATGTTTTGATTTAATTGGTTCGAGCCCATACTCGAAGCAGTTCCTGGTATGAGAATAGCGAAGAATATCGTTTAGTTGAAAGTCAAAAAATATGAAGGATTTACTTATCCGAAAACACATGTACAATTTTAATCTAAAGTTTATTGCTATAAATATCATAAGCCAAGTCGTTTTTTAAAATTTTAATTTTTCGCTGTGCAAGAAAACCATTTTCAAATCAAAATTTTTCCAACAAAATAGTGTAAGCTTCTTGCAGATCTGATCGATGTGACTTGAACGTCCAAAAATCTACAGGAAAAATAACAATGTAAGAGTAAGTATTATAAGTATTTAGTAAGCTCATACAAGATTATACATCAACTTTCCTCGCACACAAATTAAAGGTTAATCTATTATGCATTCATGGTTTACCAAACGACCCACTCCATTTTCAACCTAATGAGCGAACGCTTTATCCACATACAAAATATAGAGTACGCCACATGATATGATAATACTTTCATACCTAATTCTTTCCCATTCATTTTTAACATAATAAGTGCAAACACTTTATTAAACATATAGAACATAAAGTACGCCACATGATATAGTAACACTTTCATACTTGATTCATTCTCATTCCTCTTAATGGCGATGACTCAAAATTTAACAATCAAATATTCCATTACCTATTATTCCATAATTTGCCAATTTCACATCACACTTAATTTATGATACCCGATGAAACATCGTAAAAGAACTTAAAATATAGGTACGCTTCATACCAGAGGCTCATCCGAGTTAATCATGTACAAAGGTGTCAAGTTACCCATTCGGGCTAAACCTTTATCGACACAATAATAGCTTAGCCAGGGCTTTATATACATGTAAGGTTACCAATCCAAACTAAACCTTTAAAATGACATTAGATTACTAGTCTAGGCTAAATTTGTGTCACATATATCTTCGAGTTCGTAACAAATGATGGATCTCAGAATCATCAGGAAATAACAAGTAACCATGTGCATGAATCTTTTACTAAGTTCATCGAGACACTTTCATTTTATAACCTCTTTCTCATTCCTTTGCATCACAATTCAATATCTTCTTTCTACACTCAGAAAATGAATCTGACTTACTAATTCTCCAATTATATAATAAAAGAACAAAAATAAAGAAGATTTAAACAAGGTTGATAGCGTATGAACTTACCTGGTGGAATGGTAACACACCACAGTAAAGTCTACTCAACAACTTTCTCTTTCCATTGATCTTCTCTTGGCGGATTCGAATATTGATCTATAACATAAATTAATTCAATTTTCATCAACCAAATATCATTCATTAGCTTATTATGTATATGAATCAGTTCAATTTAGTCAGTCACAATTCCTTTAAACTTCACACATTATATAATTGAGTCCTATTATAACAACGTGTATAGAAATCTCAAACTGGTTTCAAAATGTCCATAGTTAACTCTTGATATTTGAAACTAAATAATTTTCATTTTACCAAGTGATCCTTTTTTGAAAACTTTCTCTAATTTAATCATCTTACCAAGCATTCAACAATGACAATCTCATGAAATCTTTAACAGTTTTAGAAATGAACACCACTGTTAGCTGGATTGAAGCACAACAATCTCAAAAGCAGCAAAATCCTTACAAAAGGGCTCGAATTAGCTTACCATGCAAGAGTAAAAAACTTGGCCGAACTTTCCTAGCTCAACAAAAAAGAAAAACGGTGATGGAGAGGATGAAAGAAGGAAAATGAACTCCCTCTTTTCGTCCATTATGATACGATATTTATATGATCTAATGATTATAAAATTAACATAATTCTAAATAATTCAAAAACTTATCCGACCACTATATATAAAGGAAAGGGCTAAATTATCATTCTAGGCCTTAGTCAATAAGATATTATCATAAGTAAATAGAAATCCATAAGAATAAACTTTTACCCCCTTAACAATTTAATCCATATACTAAAATAAATTATTCAGTCAATCAAATTAACGATCCAAGGTTTCATATAAGACTAAAATAGTCTAGTAGATATTATATATTAAAACTTATGAACATAATCATCGGTAAATGGGGTTTCAAAACCACCATTTACGGTACCACTGAAAATGGGCTGTTACAAGAAGAAACCACATTTTTAGCCTTACCAAAATTAATGGGTGATGAAGACTTCCTACTAATATATCCAAACTTTTTTTGACATGGTTTAAACCTCCTTCCAATAGACAAAATCTTATCCAATTTCATCCTTTGACCTTCAAATTTGTTAAGAACTTTTTTGGTATCAATTAGTTCTTACTCTAGCTTTCAACTTAGCATCTTTCTGAGCTATAAGGTCATCAGTTTTCTTATGTATGAATTCCCACCTTCATGTTTTCACCTTTGATTCTAGCCATAGCCTTCTTAAGGACTCATTGATGTGACACACTATTTCCTATTTTTCCAACATCAATTTGTAGGTTTCCTCCAACCTTCCAATGGGCCGATCCTCATCAACATCTAAATTTTCTTTTGTAATCATTTGAGAACTTTTTGTAACATGAGAGTGACATTTATGAAAGCTACATAATATTTAGTTGGTATTTATTTGAATAATAATCACTTTTAAACTCTCCTTCCCTCTATCTAACAATGAGCGACTTCTTTTTCTTCTTAAGAGTATTAGCACATTTTGATTGTAAATGTCTAAATCCTTTACATTCATGGAATTGTATGCTTCTCCTATTGGGTTGAGCATCTTGTCTTTTAAATTTTTTTCCCTTTGTACATGCCATTTTTATTAGTGTCAAAGTTGCTCCATTTTCTAAAAATATTCCTAAATGCTTTATTAAAATTCTTTGTGAGTACGACTAGTTTCTCTCCAAGTTATTCAACAGAAGGAGATTTTGTGTTAGGTTTTGCGACAACGTTTTGAACATTGAAAGTTATGTTCCTTTCATTCTTCACATTGTCTCTCTTTGATTCTTCCAAGTTCAATTCAAAGGTTCTAAGTGAACCAATGACCTCATCAAGTTTGAGATTGGTTCTCTCTTTTTTCTCATTAATGGTTGCAACTTGGTTGCAAATATTTTTGGTAAGAAATAAAGAACTTTGCATAAAAGTTTAGATTATAAAATTTTCACCATGGAAACAAGATTCATTAGAAGTTTCACAAAGTCTAGTATAAAATTCAGAAATAATTTTTTCTTCATTCATTTTTAAATTTTCAAACCTGGTTATGAGGATTTTCAATTTTGGTAATCGCACAAATGCATTCCATTCAAGTTAGTCTAGGCCTCTTTGTTGCTGTCATACGTTGAAATAATCTTAAATCTTTCCATGTTTACACCACTGGAAATGGCTTTTATGTCTTTAGAATTTTTGTTTGCAGCTATTTCTTCTTCACTAGTGTACTTCTTCACAAGCTTTTGGCTAGTTGCTCCCTTAATATCAATTGTAACAAGGTGTGTCCATCTTACTTGAATATATCTCTAAGCTTCTCATCAAGGGACTTATTAAAGGCTCCATTAATGCAAACCAGATTCAAGATCCCCTTCAAGGTTGTTTGAAATCAAGCTCCGTTACCAATTAAAATATCATACTAGTTTGTAGGTGTTACATTTTGACTATTGAGAGTGATGTTGCAACATTTGTTTGAACAAAACTTTGTTACAGTTTAAACCAAAATAGTTAAGTAAAGACTATGATAAAAAATGCGTACGCAGTTCAAATAATAATCATACCTCTGCAAAGTCTAACTCGGAGAACGAATACAATAAACAATTATATCAATACACTCAATTATTAAAACCTTAAGCTACATGAAATCCTAACATGTAACTAGTCTCGAAGTGTACAATTGTTTGCACTCATTCTCCCCAAATAATCTTACAAAACAAATAAACAAAGCTTTACAATAAAACCTATAAATATACCCTAAATATGTTCCTAGTATGAACTAATAATCACACTCAACACACATCCAAAAGTCTATTCGATGACCTTTATATAAAGCTTACAAAAATTGACTATCGTATAGATAACCATATTAACTTGGTTTAAAATTTGAACTTGGATCGCCTTTAATCTATCATTAGATAATGCTTGGATTTGAAAAACATGATAAGGCATTTAAAAAATCCCTCATTTAGCCGATTGATCTCTTTGAATAAAGGAGTCAATATGTAATTCAAATTCTTCAAAAGTCTTTCTAAACTAAGTTGCCAATCTCGTTCTTTATTTATATATATTACCTATAATTGTTGCTCCTTAAAAATATAAAATCAAATTTTAAAAATACAAATCAAATTTCCAATCAAATAATTTATACTTTTACTTTTCTTTTCTTAAATATTAAAAGGATTACAACATAAAATTGCAACTAATGTTCCAACACATACAAATGTCAATACAACATACTATCGAATAGAAATCATAATGGAATTTTTAATTTTTTGAAACTTTAGTACAAGAGTTAATATGGGATCAAATAGGACATTTCATTAACTATAGTTATAAAATATTATTTTTCGAGATACCGAAGCACCGCACTTTTTTTTGGTAGTCACTCGTTAATTATCTTAAATATGGATGGTTTTTATTTCAATGCCTTAATTTTTTTAAAATTTGGTACCTAAAAAAATTGATAAATTAATCATTTTATTGTTAAATGGTAATAAAGATTAATGATGCATTTTCACGTTAGTCACTCTAAAATTAGGGTATGCTACTTATTAAACACTCTAAATAGGAGTCATTCCTATTTTGGTCACCCCAAATTTTTTTATATAAATGCACTGTTAGTCTTTTGTTTACCATTTAACAATGGGGTGATAGATTTAATCAATTTTTTGGAGACCAAGTTAACAAAAAAATTGAGATGATCAAAATAGGGATAACTCTTATTTAGAGTGAATAACGGTGTCGTTTATCCGATTTTTATTTGTATTTCCAAGTAAGTTTAGAAACCTTCTAATCATGTTAAAACAAGTTGAAAAACACTTTGGAATGATGTTTTTATGCAAAATCCTGAATTTCACCATTAACGACCCAATTTTCGGCTTTTATTTAAAAGATGCAGTTTAACGGCTAAAAACTTAGTTTTAAAGACTAGATAACATTAAAAACCTGGAGCTCCTAAGTTCTATCCACTCCTCTTCCGATTCTTTTCTTTTTCATTGCAACAATAGAGGATGAAATACACATTAGAATATATATAAATTATAGTAAAAACTTAGCAAGAAATGGGCAACAACCCAATGGTTAACATGGTTAAAACCCCCTTACACGCTCAGGTTTGAGCCACCCCATCCTCAAAACCGACCCTTTTATATTCCTTTTAATTTTTATTTAAACATTTAACCCAAAACATTGGGAAAGTTGCTCCTACCGCCCTCGGGTTCCTAAACCCTAGGTATTTAATCCAATTTTCCCCAAATGAAACTAGACTATATTTTCTCTTCAAATCAAAACAGGATTTTCCTTCAGTCCCATATTTTCTCTCTCTCTTTTACACTGAATTTTACATCTTTACCATTGATAATTAACGTGTTTACCGAATCGAATCATCTTCCATTCCATTGTGTTTCTATCAATTTAGAAAATTACCGTCAATTCCATCTCTAACCTTACCAAGAAACGGTAAGAGCCTTTGATTCATTAATCAAACTTTTGTATCTTGTAATATCACTATTACAACAAAAATCTTTCAATAGATTAATCTATCGTTTATGATTCCGTGTCAAAATTCTCGGTAATCTTGTTAGATCTTGACAAACTAACCTTAATCCATATATAAATGTCATTTGAAGAACCCGTTATAAGTGTACCAAACCAGGTTTAAGAGCAAGGAACAACGTTTGAGATCCCGAATACATATGTGTATTCCCTTACAAGCGAATCGGGGCAAACTGTGCCTTGGAATAGGAACACATGACCAACCACACGAACGTGTGGGCCACTGGCCCTCCTTAAATGACTGTGTTCCCCTTAAAACCCTAGGAAATTCGTTTCTCACACGGCCTAAGACCCTCCATGCTGTCGTGTCTCTCTTGTAGGTTGATTTTACGAACTCGACATGGCCACGATCTATCACACGACCTAATCACACGGTCATGTAACCCCTCTACACGGTCCAGGGCTTCCCACACGGTTTGGTCACACGACCGTGTGTCCCTTGATCCTTATATTTTATAGTTTTGCCCAAAATGTTATATTTTGTTCAATTTAGTTCCTGATTAATTCTTGAACTATTTTTAGTATATTATCTCTCTCAATTAAGTCCATGCTATTATGAATAATGTGGAATCCATGATTTGAATGATTAGATTATTACTTTATGTGCATGATAAGTGACTAATACATGCCTCTTATGACTGGATTACTGATTAATTATTACTGTTACTTGTATAACCAGATTTATGATTGCATGAATTGCATGTTTACTACAATAATAAACTGAATAAATGAAAAACATGTTTACTGCTACTGTTGATATAAACGCATGTTAAACATGTTTACTGTTTCTATACTGTATGGATCCTTGCATGTCATTCTGCATTGCATGGGGCGAGACGCTTTGAAAAGAGAAAGTACTGACAGTTTTAACTGTAAACACTAGTGGTTTATCCAAAAATTACTGGCAGCATTTATCTGCAAACCAGTTGTGTACTCACAACTACTGGCAGTGTATTAACTTGCAAGCACTAGTGGTTTATCCATAAGTTTACTGACAGCTATTATCTGCAAACCTGTTGTCTATTCACAAGTACTAACAGCGTAGTAACATGCAACACTGGTGGTTCATCCACAAACTGGAGTGTCCGAGATATAAGAGTTTCTAAGGAACTCTTATTGTGGAGTGTAGTGGTGGGGACCTATCTTTACTGTTAAATTGGAATTGCATTACATCGACACTCATATACATGCTCGAATAAACTATCAATTTCTGCTATGCTATATGAATGTTACTGTACTAAACACTATTATTATATACTTGGTTTATTAGTCTGCACTAATTTTCTTGTAATGGAACTCACACTAAGCGTCATAGCTTACTCCCCCTTTAATTTTCATCTTTACAGACAATCCACTAGGTTAGGACGCGGACACGACATTCGAAGGGAATCAGCTTAGTTTTTAATTATTCATTTATTTAAGCTTATTATTTGATTTATTTTATTATTCGAGGACTGTAATGTTTTATTTCGAATGGTGGCATGAGACTTAATATTTGGGTTTTATAGCTTGCATGATATTTTTTTTATTTTATTTTATCAAAATATGAATATTAATTAATTATGTATAGACATTGGTTTTTAATAAAATTACAAACTATTGTTATTATTATTATTATTATTTTTCGCTACTAAATTATGAATAAGAATTTTGATTAGTAAATAAATAGGTAATTAATTGAGTTTTCTTCTAAAATAAGCAAATTATTTAATAGGACCATGTTTAAAACTCTAATAGCTTATTGGGCTATTTCAGTGGCTAATGTAATCTTCTGAATTCGGGTCTAACATCTAGGCAGGATTTGAGAGGTTACATTTTGTCGTATTAGAGGCTAGTTTTCTAAATTTGGATCGTAAAAAAGATTTAATGAGTTTGAATGCATCCATTAAAAGGGTATTTTGAGAAAAACCATGCTATAAGATTTTTGAAAAAAATTAATTTTCTACATGAAATTAAATCTTAGACTCCAATGCCGGTCCTACTTTAGTAATTGCTACTTTTGAAACTTTAGATAAATTGTAAACTTTAAACTGTGAACATTTAGGAAGATAACTTGTTACTTCCCAAGTCTAGTGGATCTAAGGTTTTGGCGTTTAGTGGTAAAATAATCTATTTGGAGAGGTGTAATCCACCCATATGTTTCTTTTTGCGTATATATATGGGCGTATAGTATCCGCCATGTAAGTAAGTGAAGATTTTATTTCAGATTTATTCTGCTATTCAAAGGAAAAGATTGTGTTAAGTAAAAAGGGGTAATTATAGTGTAAGTTAACACATAGGTATAGTATGCTTTGTTTGTCTGAAGTACTATGCTAGTTAGGTTTGTAAAGTGATCTGGTTGGGAGCCAATTGGATTGGCTTGTTAAATAATATTCGTTTAGAATTCTCATTTATGTTTCTCTCAGAATCTATAAGCCATGAAGAAAGACAAGTTTGGAAAAGTGTGACACCTGTTAAGTTGCACTAAGTAGGATGTGTCATATATATATGAGTGAGAAGGGTTTTGAAAAAGGTTCTTCTTCTTCTTTCTTTGAAAGTACTTTTTGATTCTTTTTTAGTACTTTTTGATTCTTTTTCTTAAATCTAATTGTATCTCTTCCTCATTAAGCTGGAAGTTATGGTTCTTAGTTAATGAGTAGTTATTCCAACTTTGGGTAAGTATTAAAACTCTGTATGTTATATGTTCTGAAAGAGTAAGTCTGTATGTGGTATATGAACAGTAAGTTGTAAGTATAAGGTTTTTGCATGGGGATTATCAGTGATTAAGATGATAGTAATTTGTATGTAAATGAGTTTTAATGGTGGTCCTATGTTTTCTGTAAGCCATTGTTGCTACTGGTTCGAGAAGGATGGTTGAGTCTGGAACCTTGAATTGCAGTAGGTGAGTATCAAGTGAGTGTTTATCTTGAATCTTAAATATGAAATGTTTAAAAAGAAGTATATATATACATATATAAAGAATAATGATATTTAAAGTAATCGGTAAGCATATGGATATAATAAAGATGAGATGTGTGGTATGATGATATAAAAAAATAATGTTTGGTAAGCGTGCAGGTAAGGTCTGAGATGCGAGATTTATGAATTAGTAAAAGGTGAAAATCCATGTAAGTAAATGCTAAATAATGTCCCTTTGTAAAGCCTCTGGTAGGGCAGTTATATTGCTAACCAAACTGGCAGATCATGATATGAAAACAAGTGTAAGACCATGCGGTTGAGACCTATGACATCTTAATATGACTTGGAAACACTCATGGTGTAGCCTCCAGTAAGATGAAGATTGGATTGGTAGATTACAATACATGAATATGTGTATAAGTACATGTGGCTGAGACCCATGGCAAGATATGTTTGTATGTATGTTCATGGTGTAGCCTTCGGTAAGGTGTAAATCGAATTGGCATATCACGATACATGAAATTATGTATAAGCCCATGAGGGAGAAACCCATGACACCTTTTGTGAGAATCTGCTGGGGCAGTAAACACATGATTCTATATAATTCCTTCAAGGCATATTTTGTATGACGCGTTTGTGGTGTATTCTATATGACGCCTTTGTGGCGTATTCCATAAGTCACCATTGTCACATATTCTGTTTGACCCTTATGGCATACCTTCTAAGTCTGTATGATGGAATGTGATTATTCGCCCTTATGGTAAGATCTGGATAAGTTTCGATAATTCTTTGGTAAGTAATTCTATGATAAGTTTATGACACGTTTGAAGTTAAGGTAGTTATGTAAGATTTGTGATGTAATTGAATAAGTCTAATAGGAATTCCTTGAATAGAACTGTGTATTTGTATGTTTAAAGAGAGTATCCACCATGATAATCTGTTAGTTTGGGATTTGCACGTATTCGTAGATATGAATAAGATAAGTATCCATTAGTCTAGTTTGCCTATAGAATGTAAGGCTGAATATGAAGTTATCTGGAATTCTGCCATATCTGAATTGTATTATATCTTCTTTTGGAATTATATGGAATCTAAGTTATTATTATCCTGAGTATTTGGGGTTCTTAAATAAATTTATATGGAATTCATCAAAATGATTTGTATAGTTAATTATTAGTAAGAGATTGTATGGTATTGAACGAGAATATGATTTGATTAGTAAATTGATAATATTCAAATCTACGTGAGCATCAACCAAAAGTGTATGTATCCACTAGTGATTAGTATTCGTGAATAACCATTTTGGGTTAAAAGTAAGAATGATGGGATGTTCTGTATAAAGTGGGATCTGAAGATATATTATTTAAAAAGTAATTTTGCATTTGTAAGAGAGAGAGTTGGCATGCTTAGCATAGAATTTGATGTAAGTGTGAGCCTAAATTCGTAAAAGTATTTGCCAAAATAGAAGTAAAATGTTAAGGATGGTAGTTGTGTACAAATATTCACTCGATGTTATAAATGTATCTGTTTAGGTAATTCTGAGTTAACTCTTACTAAGTTCTTCTGAACTTACAAAGGTTATGTTTGTGTTTCAAGTAGTGTGGTACAAGATTGCGCTAGGAGGGACGGCACTAGGAGTACACCAAGGAAGCGACAGACTGGGTTATGATGCATACAATAGAAAAGTAGCGTATTGTAGTAGTCTACCCTAAAAGTCAGTCGTTAGAAAACATTTGTATTGTATTGAATTGTATTTGGTTTGATGTAATATATTATTTCTAAAATACTTACCTTTTTTTCTTCGACGATATGTCTTTAAATGGAATGATAACGAGAAATGTTTTAAAGAAAAATGTCTGTCAACTATTTTGAAAATTTTGTTAAGTATTGTGTGTAGTAACAACTAAGATCCAGACCAACGAATTGGTTCGGGTTGAGGGCGTTACATAACTAATGCTTGAACTTCTATTTGAAAACTGTAGATAAGCTCTAGATTTTAAATTCTCGAAAGAAAACTATGAACACCTAAGGTAGATGTGGTAGGGGTAGGCTGCATAGGGCTGCACCTGTAGAGTTGCCCACTATTCTGGGCAAGAACCCAATCCTTGAGGAGGACTATGTTTAGAAGTCCACCCCTAATGGTGGTAGAGGCTAAAAAAATAGTGACAACGTGGTGACCCAGGCTATGCTGAGGGTGTTGCAAAGGGTTGTTGGAGCCCAAAATGGATCGGAGAAATGTGGATCTACTACAGAGAGGCTCTAGTCGAATGGGGCTGAAACTTTCAAATGCGTTGCTGGAACGACTCCCAAGTGTGGTTGAGTATAGGATGGAGTCAACAAAAAAAATTCTTTAGGACTTCGACTGTTCTCCGGAGCAAAAGTTGAAGGGCATTGTGTCCTTACTTAGAGAGAAGACCTATATTGGTGGCAGTCTATGATAAGACATACGCAAGTTGGTCACATAAAATGGGAATACTTACTAGAGGCTTTCTAGAAGAAGTATATAGGCACGAGGTATGTAGAGGCCCACAGGCTCGAGTTCATCAAGCTGAAGTAATGAGACAAACCCTTGGCAGAATATGAGGTTGAATTTTTGAGGCTTTGTTGATATACTCAGGGTATGGTTGCCACAGAGCAGGACAAATGCGTATGATTTGAAAACGGGCTGCAATTTGACCTTAAGATACGTGTTGTTCCACCCAAGAACGAGTGTTTGAAACTCTAGTGGAAAAAGCCAAAATCGTAAAAGAGATTAAGTAAGTAAATCGGGAACAACGGGAGAAAAGTAAGGTCCTGTCCAAGAGAGACTCGGGTTCCACTAGTTTGAACTCGCATCCTGTAAAGCAAACTAGAGAGGGTAGACCATAGCAAGGGGCTGTCACGACAAATTCTAGGAATAGGACTCCCAACTGTCCATATTGCTATAAGCGTAACTCAGGCGAGTGTTGGAAAAATTTAGGTGCTTGCCTATGGTGTGGGTCAACAGAACACATGGTGAAAGATTATCCTTGTCAAGGTGGGCAAGGACAAACTCTGGCCTACAATACGATCCAAAACTAGAGAATGGTTTAGTTGCCTCCAAGGGGTAGATGTAACCCTCAAAACCCGACCTAGGTGTTATTGCCAAATCATGGAGATCATATAGGACACCTATGTGACAATGCTACCCTATCATTTGTTGAAAACATGAAGTACCTATTCATTTAGGGAAATGGCGGTTTATCTTTGTTAGTTTTGGGAAAACATTAATTAATTAAATCAAATCAGTTTAGGTCATGTTATTAGTATTAGCATAGTTTAGAAAACATTTAACTCATCGTTCTTATTGAAAACTTTGTTATCTTTTATTACAGTGAAAAATTTGGTATTAACAGATTTATCATTTAAGTTAGATATCATGTTTTGTCCAATTTTTAAATCATCCTATAAAAACCAAATCTATATGTCAAGTATGCATGCATGAAAATCCAAAAGCAGAAGAGAAAAAAACCCAGCCACAATTCAAATAGCCTTAGAGTTCAAAAACCAAATAAATTTAATTAAAACCAAGCCAAATAATAATAAAGTCCAAAGTCTGTCGTATGTCTACATGCCATGTTCGGTCCTAGTCTTGAGCATTAACTGAGATGGTTGAAACTATGGGCTGAGGTAACTGGCTTAGTGTGAGTCAACTTGATAAGAACATTCAAACATACATACAAATATCATTTACCATTATTACAATTGCAACACAAGCATAACATAAATAGTATCAATCATAAATGTCATGGACATATCATAATGCATAATGAAATCCTACCCAAACCATCCTCTACACACCACGAGTTCCCTGGAACTCTTTTGCCAAACTCCAATCATTGTGAGCGAAGCTCGATGTGGTTAAACCATGATATTAAATAATGCAATTATTCTGCAATTTAACATAAAATGCGATATAATCGACACTCTCCTCATTACGCCCAGTGCAGTGCACTGTCAACATATATGTGGACTTAATATGCCACTCTTACTCCACGGAACTCCTCCGTCAACCATAATATCCCACCCCATGCACATGCGATATGTCATAAAAATTCCAATCAGAATGAATTTCTATTACATTATCATTTCAATAGCATGCCCAACATGCCCTTATATTATTAGTCACTCTCATTCAGCAAGAGCACTTATCAAACAGTCAATTTCACCACTAATATGGCGTCATTCAAACATGCCTTAATTTCCATATCATCTCATAAACATTTTTATCAGTGCATTTATAACAAACTTTTATTCTGTACATTTCATAGCATTTCACCCAATCATACGTTTCATGCACTCAAACTTTATTTTCATTTTGATTCATGATATCCACACAACCAACATAAAATATATTAACAAACCATTCATATCAGTACCAATCAAAAAACTATTCAGTCAATCAAGCAACTTTTCAAACATGCCATTTAGTTAGGGCTCATCATAATGTACATGATTCAGCCCACTTTAAAATCATTTTCTTACCATTTAAATAAGCCTGACCAATAAGACTAATCAACTTTTATAACCTTTAAACTATTACTAAACCATTCATGTTAACAAGTTAGGACCCACACCTTATTTTCGCACTACTGCAACACTACTTGTGAAACACACGATTTCTCCTTAAGACCTTAAATCAAACCTAATTTAAAAGTAAAAAATTATTGAGTTAGGATGCTATCAAAATAAATTTAGAACACCACCTTAAGGGTTTGATCAAATTGACATTACCATAAAAATTTTTAGGTCCAAAAGCGACTAGGCTACTTACACTGGTTTGACGGGAAACGTCCGCGTGAACGTTTAATGGCTTGATTGTTGGTTTGGGACGTTTAAGTCAACAAATAACACGATAAAATATTTAAACAAAAGTATGTAAAAAATAAATAAAGACTCTAATTTAATCAATAAACACAATCCCTAAAAATCAAATTGAAATCTTCGCATTAACCTACAACTATCACACTTACGCTTCCCGATTCGTCAGATTTGAGTTGGCGAACAATCCAGATTGAATTTTCCTAAGTCACACATGATTAAAGACTGATTATTAAGGGTTTATGAGACTAAAATATTGCTGGAAATTTTTTTGTAAAAATTAATAAAAATAGCAGCACCCTTTTGGTGCTTCTACGCGATGCACGACCACCAGTGGTGGCAATTCAAGGCTATTTTAAGAGCCTTTTCAAAACACTTTTGAAGGTTGTAAAATTACCCATGTAATAGGCCCAATTTTCCCGGGCCCAAAAACTCAAATAAAATAAACCAAATTAAGAAAATTAAAAGTCCAAATGTCCATTTGCAACTAGCCCAAATACCCACTAAACCCAATTAACCTAGCCCAAACCTAAACCCAATTAACCTAGCCCAGCTAATGTGCAAACAAAGAAACCCTAGTCTGCTTCAACAGCCATTGCTACCCCAGCCACGGACGCCTCCGTATGGCCACCTCCGTACACACCACGTCCACCCTTTGTACACCGTACCTGTGAACACAAACAAAAAATGCAGCAGAGAAAGAAAAAAATTGTATTTTTTATTTTATTCTATTATTATTTCAAATAGGGGGATATAAAACAAAAGAGAAACCCTTTGTATTTTTAACACAGAGAGATTGAATAAAAAAAAAACTCATCCAGAGAAATCAAAAAAAGAGAAAGTTCGAAAGGTGGTTGTTAATCTTTTTGCTTTTCTTTGTTATTTTTTGCTCTTTTGTTCATTGATTAGTACTGAAATAGAAGAGAAAGAAAGGAAGTGAGGGGCTTACCTGGTCTCCGTTCGCTCCGTCACAATCGGGGTCGGACGAGGCTGAGGGTCCCCTGAGCAGTCAGTCCACAGATGCAGCGAGGAGGGTCCATCTATGTTAGGTTTTTTTACTTTTAAAAAATGGGGAGGAGCCTGCTTAGGCTAGGGTTTATTTTATCTTTTTTATAGTTAGAAACGGTGTCGTTTGAGACCGAGTTTGATGGTCTCAAAACGGCATCGTGAGGGGCTGGTATTCGCGCGGTGACCCGACCCGAGGGAAGGATCCGCGCGTCTTCGTGTTACGGTTTATTTCTCTTTTGGTCCCTCCGCATTGAATGCTGTTTTAAATCAGTTTTTCTTCAGGTCTTTTAAATTTCTCTGCATATTTTACGCTGATTTCATTTTAATCCGCGGACAAACGGCATCGTTTTCGTCGATTGAGTTAGAGTGCCCCAAATCTGCGCGCTTATTTGTTGTTTTAGTCCTTTGGATTTTAATCAAATACAACTTCACTCCTTTTAATTGGTGTTTGCTGACTGTTTAATATTGTTTATTACAATTTAATTTTTATCCCACTATTTATTTTGTCTTGTTCTGTTTTTCTTTTAATCTCATTGTGATTTTAGCTAAACTTGTTAATTTTAAGTTTAAAATAGTTCTTATGTTGACAAATTTAATCCTTATTTCTAGTATGGTTTTAATGTTTCAAATTAATATTGCTTTTAATTTATCATACGCTAAATTTTTAATCTATCATATTCTTTTGTTTTCAAACTTGGCTTGTTATCATTTAGTTCGTTATTGGTTATACTATGTATGTCTTGTGAAATTTTGATTCGACTTGTGTAGGTTTGATATTTTTATCATATTTTGAAATTCATCTTTTGTATATTTTATAAATATTATATTTACTTGATAATATTCTTCATATAATATTATTATTGTTTTATATATAACGATTAAACTAAACATTTCTAAAAATATATAGTTGCTTTAATATTATTTTGAAATCTTTTTAAAAAGGGTGTATTACAAAAGCACTAAATCATTTTATTTCGTATATTTTCAAAAATGCTCGGTGTTCACGATTCTCGAGGGAATTGTGCCCTAACTTACTGGGCCTCGATTCTTCTCGTTGAATTTAAATAGCCAAGTATTTATTTTACAATAAAACCATACAATTTCTAAACAAAGTTCTTCGGGATTTCAAAATGTTGGACCCTAACTTACTGGATCTGACATTATGCTACCTCGGATCAATGATTTTAAAAAATAAAGGCAATATTCGGTGTTTAGGAATTTCAAGAAATTGAACCCTAACTTACTGGGTTCAAATTTGCCGGTTGACCTAAATAATCAAGTATCCTTCTCAAAATGCATGAGTTTTAAAAGTTAAAAGGTACACTTAATTTCGAAGATTAAGCTATTACACTCCAACTTACTGAGTACAATACTTTATTTCTTGTGCGTTTGCAATACTTTATTTCTTGTGCGTTCATCACTCAATTTGGTTTATTTAAATTTTCTTTTCACAGGATCGTATTTTAGAATCTTTTCAAAATTTCAATATTAAGACATTAAACAATCAATTACCAATTTTTGGGCGTCGCGAGCGTGCTGACCCTTCCTCGCACGTAACCGACTCCCGAACCTGTTTTCTTACGTTTCAAAGATCGAAATCGATATTTTAGTAAAACAATATGTTTTATTAAAATCTCAAGGTGACCCGATCACACCTCGAAAAAGGATTGGTGGCGACTCCCATTTTCTTTTTTTAAGTCAATCCCTGTTTTTCCAAATAAAAAAGGGTGGTTTCGACAACTTGGCGACTCCGCTGGGGAGCTTAGAGAGTCAAGCCGTAAAATTGATTTTTTTGTCTTATTATTGAAAATTGATAATTTGATTTGAAAAACTATGATCCTCTCATTGCATTTGTTTGTGGTATGATTACTATAAATTGAGTTTTACTTCTTGGCATCATAATGCATAAAGACTGTTTAGTGTGCCCCTTTTAAGTGGGAGTGAGAGCTACTCCTTCGTGGGGTTTTCACCTCTATGCAGGATAGTGGATCACTTTCGGGATACATCCGTACCTATGTCTTCGTGATATTTTCATCTCCGTGCAGCCATAGGGAAATGCATTTCTCTGAACCAAACTCGGTCCGTATGAGCCTATAATGGGTGAGGATCGAGGAATTCGCTGGTTCGGGTACCTTGACTTTAGGACCAAACCACATGTAGAAAACCTAGGAGCCCAACCTAGGTAGAACTACCCCAACCCCTAGTGATTACCCAGATAAATGCTTGGTTCTTTTGTATTTGCTGTGAATTTTGCTTGTATGTTATACTAACTTATGGTGTTTTGTTTCTATGTTTGCATGTCATTTCATATTCAAAAGAGTGTCGATTCAAGTTCGATTGCTAAATTAGGAAGTTTTTCATGGAAAACAAATTTCTTGATAAAATGGAGGATAATGCTGTTGTCCGTATATGGTCAGAGAAAACACAATTAAAAAGGAGAGATAGTTTAGCTAAGGGATACACATCAGAATTCTAGGACTACACCCATATCAGTGTGACGTAGAACAGCCTCCAAGAGTTGAAAGAGATATGGGATCAGTGGAATGATGAGATTAAGCAGTTGTTCTACTCTAATTATGGGGACTTGTTGTACTTACTCGATATTAAGGTAGATGAACACCTGTTCCGGGCCCTTGCTCAATATTGGAACCCTGTATATAGCTGCTTTGCTTTTGGAAAGGTTGATTTGGTGCCTACTGTGGAGGAATATACAGCCCTACTGCGTTGTTCGAGGTTTCAGGTTGATAAAGCTTATTCCAGAGCCGCATATGTCCCAGCTTTTTGGAAAAAATTGGCAAACATTACGGGAATGAGTGAACAGTGGATTACAGCTAGGATCAAGCAGAAGGGTGAGTGTAAATGTATTGCATGGAAGAGTTTACGAGACTTGATTTTGGCGCATCCAGATACAAAAAAGAAAGTTGATGTGTTTGCTTTAAGTATCTACGGATTGATGATCTTCCCTAGGGCATTAAGATATGTTGATGAAGCGGTCTCAGATCTGTTTGATCGACTTGATAGAGGGGTTACGCCTATTCCTGCAATCTTGGCTGAGACATTTAGATCTTTGAATGCGTGTAGACGAGCTAGTGAGGGCAGATTACTCCCTGTTGAAAGAAATAGTGGCCACGCCAAGAAGGGATGACATATCAGAGGAAAATTGGATAGCGCTTCTCCAAAATCTTCAAGAGGAGGACGTCGAGTGGAAAGCTCCTTGGTTGATTCCTGATAGAATTCTTTACCAATGTGGGAGCTTTGATTGGGTTCCTTTGCTTGGAATTTGGGGAGCCACTGGGTATGCTCCTTTGCTTGTACTAAGGCAATACGGTTCAAGGAAATTTGTACCGGCAACACATGGGTTAGCTCAGTCTGAGTTTTCGTACCGAGGAGATAATTATAAGAAAAGGGTAAAGGAGATTTCTAACGCTTGGAATCAGACTCGTCGGATGAAAAGATTGGCTATGGGCTCAATGACGACCCCCGGGTACAGTGAATGGCAGAGTAAAAGAATCAACGATAATACCCCAGAGTCAAATTCAGAAGATGCTCGACCAATGGAAGAGTACTTGCAAGTGATCCAGTTAGAATTAGAAATTATAAAATAGGACTTCGAAAGAAGGAATTTGGAGCTTGAAAAGAAGATAGAACAGTTGGAAGAAGAAAAAATGCATTTGAGGTTAGATTCTGATGTTCAAAAGTTAGAGGCTGAAAAATTAAGAAAGGGAAAAAATAAAGCCAAAGAGGACCTAGATAGCTTAAAAATGGATTACAAGAAGTTGCGTCTATCAATGAGAACCTATGGGCTAGGGACGACTTTAGAAAAGTTGCGACAAGAGATTCGAGAAGAAAAAGGCAAAGCTGATAGGTGGGAAAAGAAATGCCAAGAGACTCAAGTGCAAAACAAGGCCTTAGAGAAGAGTCTGTCAGAAAGCCGGAGTGAAAAGGATGAATTAAAGGCAAGACTAGCTGAACTTGAAAGGTCTCTTCATCGTTACTGAAATCGTAATACCGCGGTAGAGCTAAGAGCGAGCTTGAGCAGGATTGAGGAAATGAAGAAAAGAGTAGAAGAATTAAAGGCGACATTACAAAACTATGAGATGCTGATTGAATTATTTGAAGTAAATGAAGAACGTCAGAAAGAGCAGCTTCACTTTTATCAGAGCCAAGTTAGAAATAGAGATCACGATTTGGGAGAAGCCGTGGCCCAGATTCGGGGGGTAGCCGATTACTTACAGACATTGGCAGTACAGGCTGATGCACTGAGTATAAAATACGAGTTGGAATCAGACCGGGGAAAAGACCTTACTTTGCTACTTAAAAAAATTAAAGTTTTGAGCATTAGGGCAAAACTGTATATGTAATCTATTTTATGTAAAGAATTTTGTTTTCTAAATAAAGCTTTCTAAATGGAATTGAATTAGAATCGATGCATTTTTGCATTCATGCATTTACATTACATTACATCATATGCATTAAAGCCCCACGAAAGATCCTAATTGATTAAAATCATTACAGTTAATCTGGAACCAACAAAAGCTCACCAATGAAGCATCGATACGGTACTCGTTGTAAAACTAAGGAAATGAACCAAAGATTAGAGAAACTTGAGCAAATACAAAAGGATATGCAAGAATGGTTACAAGTGAAAATGCAAGAGCAGCTAGATAAAATCCAAGAAAACATGATGTAAAAACTGATGGAATCTCAAAGAGATACTATGGTTCAGTTGACCCAACTCCTGGCAGGAGGAGTAAATAAGGGAAAGGGCCCTATAACCAATCCTGGGAAGGTAATGAGGATCCATTATATCCTCCGGATTTTACTCCACCAAATGTACAAACCCAAGCTGAAATGTACACAAGGAGACCATCTGGCACAATTAGGCCTCAACAGTTACAAGCTGGTGTCTCGATGCCCATGAATTTCCAAGGTGGATCAAGTTCAAGCCCGGGAGATAACTCGATTAATCCTATTATTCCCAATTTTGATGAAGCGGCTGAAGAAGGAAAGGCAAACGTGGAATTGCCAAAACGGTGGGAGGATAGGTGTAAATGGTTGGAGGAAAAATTCAAAGCCATGGAAAGTGCTTATAGCCATCATGGAATCGACGCTAAAGATCTGAGCTTGGTTCCAGACTTAGTACTTCTTCACAAGTTCAAAATGCCTGAATTTGAAAAATACAATGGAACTAGCTGCCCCAAGGCCCACATCACCATGTTCTGTAGAAGGATGACTGGCTACGTTAACAATGACCAACTGCTAATACACTACTTCCAAGACAGTTTGGTAGGGGCAGCGTCTAAATGGTACAATCAATTAAGCCGTACCAAGATTGGTTCATGGAGGGACCTGGCACAGGTATTCATGAAACAGTACAACCATGTAACGGATATGTCCCCCGATAAAATTACGTTACAAAACATGGAGAAGAAATCGAGTAAGAGTTTTAGGCAATACACGTAAATATGGAGGGAAGTCGCTATCCAGGTTCAGCCGCCACTCTTGGAGAAAGAGACGACGATGTTCTTCATCAACACACTGAAAGCCCCGTTTATCATGCACATGTTGGGATGTGCCTCATAGAGTTTCTCAGATATAATCATGAATGGTGAAATGATTGAAAGTGCCATTAGAAATGGGAAAATAGAGGCTGGAGAGAGTAACAAAAGGTCAGCCTCAAAGAGAAAGGAAAACGAGGTAAACAACGTGAACACATACAACAAATCGATTACCGTGAACCAGCCAAGAAAAGTGGTTGCTAGTCAACAAGGTTCAACAAGACAAGAATCTGGTGTGAGAAAAGGTACTGAGAAACCCCAGTTCACACCAATTCCAATGTCATATAAGGAGCTGTATCAGAGTTTATTCAATGCACACATTGTTTCTCCTTATTACTTGACCCCTTTACAACCCCTGTATCCCAAATGGTATGACGTGAATGCACAATTCAACTACCATGCAGGAATTATAGGGCATTCCATAGAGAATTGTACTACCTTCAAGAAGCTATTTGAAAGACTCATCAGCATGGGTGTTGTCAAGTTTGATGACTCACCTAGCGCAGAAAATCCACTACCCAATCATACTGGTAAGGGACTGAATATAATCAGTGAAAATATAGGAGAATGAGTCAAGACCGACATTGCTGAAGTAAAAACTCCGTTGAAATGGGTCTGGAAGGAAATGGCAAGAAGACGGTTAGTCATTTAAGGTTTCGAGAAAGGTTGGAAGACTAAAAATTATTGTGAATTCCATCATCAAATAGGACACAAAATCCAAAGATGTGAAGAATTCAGAGCTCTGGTCCAAAGCATGATGGATAACAAAGAGATGGAGTTCTATAAAGAAGTAGAGGAAAAAAGAAGCATATGCGCGTCAGACTCAATGACGAGGACCCCAAAAATAAATCATCCTGTGGTCATCATCTCGCGCCCTAAGAATAATGAAGCTAGGGTTCAGGTGACACCAAAGATCATCATTCAGAAACCTGCAACCTTCTCTTACAAGGATAGCAAGACAGTCCCATGGAACTATGAGTGCAACACAACCATCCCAGGAAAGGACACTTCAACTGGTACTGCAGAAAGGGATCAGGGTATAGGTTCTTATACGCGTAATGGAAAACGCTATGATTTGACAAATTCCCGAGCAGAACCGGTAAATGGAAAATCTTCGACGGTAGAGCAAAAGGAAGAGAAGGCAGTTGAATCTGAGCCATTGGTTAATGAGCCGATAAAAGAAAAGGAGGCTAAGGAATTCTTGAAATTTCTAAAACACAACGCGTATAGTGTTGTGGAACAACTGCATAAACAACTAGTTCGCATATCCGTGTTAGCTTTGCTCTTGAGTTCAGAGGTTCATCGGAGTGCGTTGATAAAGGTATTGAATGAGACATATGTAGCTAATGACATCTCTATTAGCAAGCTGGATCGGTTGGTGAACAATATAAGTGTCGATAATTTCATCTTCTTCAGTGATGACAAACTACTCGATGCAAAGGGTACACTTTGCCAGAAGTTTTTATTGATAATGGGTCTGCATTGAATGTATTGCCCCTATCCACCCTTAATAGACTACCTGTGGACAGCTCACATATAAAGACATGTTAGAATATAGTGAGGGCATTTGATGGAACTGAAAGGAAGGTTATGGGAAGGATTGAGATACCATTGATAATTGGCCCAACCACTTATAAGGTGGACTTCCTGGTAATGGATATCAAACCTTCCTACAATTGTTTGTGGGGGAGACCTTGGATACACTCGGCAGGGGTTGTGCCATCATCACTTCATCAGAAGTTAAAGTTAGTGTTAGAAGGTCGATTGGTGATGATAAGTGCTGAAGAAGATATCATCGCGACAGTAACTAATGATGCACCATATGTGGAGACCAATGATGAGGCACTGGAATGTTCTTTCTAGTTCTTAGAGTTCGTGACCGCAACATTTATTACTGAGGGAGACAGAATCTCGGTACCAAGAATATCCAAGACTACGAAGATGGGTCTACAGTTGATGGTAGGAAGGGGAGCCTTGCCAGGAAGTGGTTTGGGAAGGCATCTTCAAGGAAGAATTGATGCACCAGTACTGAAGGATAAGTTTGATCGTTTTGGCTTGGGTTATAGGCCAGATATGAAACAAAAGAAAAGGGAAATAGAAAAAAGGTAGGAGAGAAGAAAGGCACGTTTGAGCGGAGAAGAAGTCAAGTGGGAGCCTATGAACTTTCCCCACATATCTAAGACCTTTGTATCAGGGGGTTTATTAATCCTGAACGAATACTATCAGAGAAGAAAGCATTGAAGAAATGTTGGGAAATGTGCATATCAACGCCCTACATGAAGACACAAGTGAAGAGGGGATTCTATTAGATATCCGTCCTTATGAACCTAACAATTGGACTGAAGAAGAAATACCTAAAGTTTTTAGAGCTTTCTCAGAGTAATATTCAGAACATACTTGTTGTTTTAGCCTAGAGACAATAGGAACTTCTTTGTGAAACAGGCATATGTTTGAATATCGTTATTCTAATGAAATACATCTTTGCAATTATTTTTTAGGATTCTTTCATTATTTTTGTACGAATAGTCATTTTGGATTCTTTCATTTCCTTCCAGATCATTCTTTCATTAATTCATAATCATACCATACAAATAAATATTCTTAAAATTCATATTCCATTTGTATATTCCTTGGTACCTATAACAGGTCCCCATGTATTAATGACATGAATGACTCTGCTATGGACGCGGAAAATCCTTTTGACCGAGACATGTATTTAGAGGGATCTCAGGACTTTGAAGACGACATAGATTGTAACCTATCTTCAGACTTGATGAGGATGGTAGAGCAGAAAGAGAAACAGATCCTACCTCACAAGGAAACGGTGGAGATTGTGACCCTGGAGGAGGGAAAAGTAGTAAAAATAGGAACGTGCATGACCGAAGAAACAAAGTGAGATCTCATCAAGTTACTTCGAGAGTTCAAAGATGTCTTCGCATGGTCATACCAGGATATGCCCGGGCTAAATACCGATATGGTAGTACACCGTCTTCCTATAAAAGAGGATTGTAAGCCAGTTCAGCAAAAACTCCTGAGAATGAGGCCCGATATTGTACTCAAAATAAAGGAGGAAGTTCAAAAGCAATTTGACGTTGGGTTCCTACAAGTAGTCAAATACTTAGAATGGATGGCCAATATCGTACCGTTCCCTAAGAAAGATGGGAAGGTACGAATGTGTGTAGATTATAGAGATCTGAATAGAGCTAGCCCAAAGGATAATTTTCCCTTGCCTCACATCAACATCCTAGTGGACAACACGGCAAGACACTCGCTATTTTCCTTCATGGATGGTTTTTCAGGGTATAACCAAATTAAGATGCATCCTGAGGATATGAGAAAAACCACGTTCATAATCTTATGGAGAACTTTCTATTATAAAGTAATGCCATTCGGGTTGAAAAATGCAGAAGCCACGTACCAGAGAGCCATGGTGACCCTCTTCCACGATATGATGCATAGGGAAATTGAAGTATATGTTGACGACATGATTGCAAAATCCCAGATAGAAGAAGAGCACGTGCAGGTCCTGAGAAAGTTATTCTTAAGGTTAAGAAAGTTCCAACTCAAACTTAATCCGGCCAAATGTATCTTTGGGGCTAAATCAGGAAAGCTTCTGGGGTTTGTAGTCAGTGAAAAAGGGGTTGAAATTGACCCAGATAAAGTCAAAGATATTCAAGAATTGCCTCCCCCGCATACGTAAGAAGAAGTTAGGGGGTTTCTAGGGAGACTAAATTATATAGCACAGTTCATTTCACAACTAACTGATAAGTGTGACCCCATATTTCGTCTCATTAAGAAGCATAACCCAGGTGTATGAGACGAAGAATGTCAGAAAGCTTTTGAAAAAGTGAAACAGTATTTGTCTAATACCCCAGTATTGTCACCTCCTAGTCCGGATAAACCACTGATCCTGTATTTGACAGTGTTTGACCACTCCATGGGATGTGTATTAGGTCAACATGATGAGACAGGGCGGAAGGAGAAGGCGATATACTATCTCAGTAAGAAATTTACTGATTGTGAAATTAGATATTCGCCCATTGAAAAATTATGTTGTGCCCTGATCTGGACAACACGGAGATTGAGGCAATATATGCTCTACTATACAACGTGGCTAATTTCAAAGTTAGACCCTTTAAAGTATATGATGGAGTCAGTTGTACTGAATAGGAGGATGGCTAGATGGTAGATTTTACTCTCTGAATTTGATATAGTATACGTAAATCAGAAGGCTGTCAAAGGGAGTGTGATAGCTGACTTTTTGGCTAGTAGAGCTTTAGAAGATTATGAAGCTCTAGATTTTGATTTACCGAATGAAGACTTGATGAACGTGACAACTGCTGACAAGGATTCTCAAGAAAATCATCCTTGGAGGCTAAACTTCGACGGAGCATCAAATGCTGTAGGTAATGGGATTGGGGCAATACTTGTATCTCCTAATGGAGATCATTATCCTTTTACCAGTAAATTGGGTTTTGATTGCACTAATAACATGGCCGAGTATGAAGCTTGCATTATGGGTATCCTGGCAGCCATGGAGCAAAAAATTAAGATACTAGAGGTATACGAAGACTCAACATTGGTGATATCAGCTCAAAGGGGAATGGGAAACTAGAGACCAAAAATTAATTCGCTACCGGAGATTGGCTCTAGAGTTGATCGAGGAGTTTGATAGTATCACTTTTTGTTATCTCCCACGAGAAGAAAATCAGATGGCTGATGTTTTGGCTACCTTAGCCTCTATGATCCAGGTGAACAAACTAGAAGACATGAAGCCTATTCAAATCAGCATTTATGAGACCCCGACTCACTGCTACAGTATTGAGGAAGGGAAAAATGATGACCATCCTTAGGACCAAGATGTACTGCGGTATGTGAAGAATCGTGAGTACCCTGATCAAGCAACAGAAAATGATAAGAGGACATCGAGGAGGCTCGCCATTGACTACATCTTGATGGAGAGATTTTATATAAGAAAGGAAAGGATCAAGTATTATTGAGATGCGTGCATGCTGTGGAGGCCAAGAAAATTTTGGAAAAAGTCTATGAGGGCATCTGTAGAACGCAAGCTAGTAGTTTGACAATGGCCAGACAATTCATGAGATTCGAGTACTACTGGTCCACTATGGAAGGAGATTGCTTAGATTATGCCAAGAAGTGCCATAAATGCCAGATCTACAAAGACAAAATACACACGCCGCCGTCACCTCTTCATGTTATAACTTCTCCATGGCCTTTCTCCATGTCGGGGATGGATGTCATCGGGCTCATATTCTCAAAGGCTTCCAACAGGCATCGTTTCATCTTCGTGATCATTGATTACTTTACTAAATGGGTGGAAGCTGCTTCATATGCGAATGTCACGAAGTTAGCAGTCAACAAGTTCTTGAAAAAGGAGATCATTTGTCGATATGGAATGCCCGAAAGAATCATATTTGACAATGCGCTAAATTTGAACAATAGTTCAATAGCGGAAGTCTGCAGTCAATTCAAGATCAGACACCATAATTCGTCACCTTTTCGCCCAAAAATGAATGGTGCAGTGGAGGCGGCTAACAAAAATATCAAGAAAATTGTGGGGAAAATGACTGAAACTTACAAGGACTGGCACGAGAAGTTACCATTTGCTCTCATTGCCTATCGAACATCTATCAAGACTTCTACTGGGGTGACACCTTTTTCTCTAGTCTACGGGATGGAGGCAGTGTTATCCATTGAAGTTGAAATTCCTTCTATCCGGGTGTTAGCTGAACTAAAGTTAGATGAGGCTGAATGGATCCAATCTCGTTATGATTAGTTGAACCTGATAGAAGAGAAGATGTTAAAAGCTATTCATCACGGCCAAATGTACCAGAAACGAATGATGCGAGGCTATAACAAAAAGGTTCATCCCAAAGAATTTCATGAGGGGGACTTGGTGTTAAAAAAGATCCTTCCTCTACAAAAGGATTTTAGAGGGAAATGGATGCCAAATTGGGAAGGACCTTCTGTTGTAAAGAAGGCCTTTTCTGGAGGAGCTCTGATCTTGAGCGAGATGGATGGTAAAAGCCTGCCTAATCCAGTAAACTCAGACTCAGTCAAGAAATACTTTGCCTAAAAAGGAGAAGAGACCAAGGTGAAAACCTGCAAAGGACGCTTTGAGTCAAAAAAAAAAAGATCAATGTGAAAACCCGCAAAGGGCATCTTGAGACCAAAAGGGATTTGAGTTGAAAACACAAAAAGGGCGGCTCAAATTTTGGATCAGAATGGGGCATCAAGTGATCAGAGCAACTAGAATTTTGATCAGATTGGGGCATGTGGTGGTTTTGCTATACCTGAATCAGTAGGAAAGGGTAGGCGATATCTTGGGGAATCGATAGAGTACTATAGATCTTCTAAACACATGTCAAACTCAGAATGGTCTTCAGAAAGTTTGTATAGAAAAGCTCAAGCTGCTATATCTGGGGCACCTAATCTTCATACTATTTATACTGAATTTTTTATTCTCGAAACACTTCATTCTTTTCCAAGATACGCATTCCTAATCAATTTCTTTGTTATCATTCTTTACTATCTTTGATAATTTATTCATTTCGAGCTATGCTCCCAAATTAATTCTATTTTTTGTTATGATCTTTTTGCAAGCATGTTGCATTGGAATAATGATTAATGGACTAATAATACTTTCATAAGGAAGTTCTGCATATTACTCTAAAAGTTTCTAAATAATACAGTAACCTGAAACAAGACTATTATTTAGAATGCACTAAATTTAAAGGTTGAAATATCTAGGAAAGAAAAGTCTAAATTGAGACTATCCCTTAAAATTTTTTTGTCAAAACATTGATTGGACAAAATGACAAGATGTCGTGTCGGTGATCAGGCTTCAATGAACAAGCAAGCAATGATCACCAAGCAATAGGAAGAGGTTTCCTCGGAGAAGAAAGCCTTCATTTGTGCATGAGCATTTGGTATGACACCCAGAGAATGGTGTAAAGGACCAAAGAGTTTCACATTCTATATCCTTGAATTACGATAGAAGAGGATTGAGAAAGAGCCATATTTTTGTACCATTGGGTTACAGTAGGAGAATGATGGTACAAATTTTGTGTCCCAGTGGATTGAAATTTAAGGTTTTCAGTGGGGGCAATCTGATTAAGTTTCTTTGGAGATGCCAGCTGAGTAAGAAGGCGTGACATCCTAATCACTAGGCATAATTAGGTTCATCAAATAGATTCTACAGATCTTATCTCTCTAAAGTTACAGTAGAGCAGATCTCATCCAGTCCTATCTCCCTGAAATTGCAGTGGAGCGAATTAAAACCAATCTTATCTCCCTGAAGTTGCAGTGGAGAAGACACAAGAAATTAGTCCTATCTCCCTAAAGTTGCAGTGGAGCTGATTAAAACAAGTCTTATCTCCCTGAAGTTGCAATGGAGCAGACAAAAGAAATCAATCCTATCTCCCTGAAGTTGCAGTAGAGCGGATTAAAACCACAGATCTTATCTCTATAAAGTTGTAATAGAGAAGATCACATCCAGTCCTATCTCCCTAAAGTTGCAGTGGAGCAGACAAAAGAAATCAGTCCTATCTCCCTGAAGTTGCAGTGGAGTGGATTAAAAGCAATCTTATCTCCCTGAAGTTGCAGCGGAGCAAACAAAAGAAATCAATTATATATCCCTGAAGTTGCTGTGGAGCAGGTTAAAACCACATATCTCATCTCTCTGAAGTTGCAGTAGAGCGGATCGCATCTAGTCTCATCTCCCTGAAGTTGCAGTGCAGCAGACAAAAGAAATCAATCTTATCCCCCTGAAGTTGTAGTGGAGTAGACAAAAGAAATCAATCTTATCTCCCTGAAGTTGCAGCGGAGCAAACAAAAGAAATCAATTATATATCCCTGAATTTGCTGTGGAGCAGGTTAAAACCACAGATCTCATCTCTCTAAAGTTGCAGTAGAGCGGATCGCGTCTAGTCTCATCTCCCTGAAGTTGCAGTGCAGCAGACAAAAGAAATCAATCTTATCTCCCTAAAGTTGCAGTGGAGCAGACAAAAGAAATCAATCCTATCTCCCTGAAGTTACAGTGAAGCGGATTAAAACCACGGATGTTATCCCCCTGAAGTTGCAGTGGAGTAGACTAAAGATAACAAATTTTGTTCTTTCAAGAAGCTACAAGGTACAAATCCTATCTTCCTAACATTGCAGTGGAGTGGATTGAAGCACCAATACCTATACCTTTGAAGATGCAGTAGGATAGAATGAGGCTACTTGAAGAAGAAGAGCACCAAGGTCCAACACGATCGGGAAAAATTGGCCCTTTTTAGTCTCTGCTTCATTCCCGTTACACGACAATGAGCAAAGGGGGGCAACTGTAATAGGCCCAATTTTCCTAGGCCCAAAAATACAAATAAAATAAACCAAATCAAGAAAATTAAAAGTCTAAATGTCCATTTGCAACTAGCCCAAATACCCACTAAACCTAAATAACCTAGCCCAACCCTAAACCCAATTAACCTAGCCCAGCTAATGTGCAAACAAAGAAACCCTAGTCTGTTCAAGCAATTCTTTGCCCCACCACGACGCCTCAGACACGCCCACGCCCACCCTTCGACAATCAGACTTGCGAACATAGACAAAAAACGCAGCAGAGAAAGAAGAAATTGTATTTTTTTATTTTATTCTATTATTATTTCGAATAGGGGGATATAAAACAGAAGAGAAACCTTTGTATTTTTTACACAGGGAGATTGAATACAAAAAAAACTCATCCAGAGAAATCAAAAAAAGAGAAATTTCGAAAGGTGATTGTTAATCTTTTTGCTTTTTTTTTTTTTTTGCTCCTTTGTTCATTGATTAGTACTAAAATAGAAGAGAAAGGAAGGAAGTGAGGGGCTTACCTTGTCTCCGTTTGCTATGTCGCAATCAAGGTCCGACGAGGCTGATGGTCCCTTGAGCAGTCGATCCACAGATGCGGTGAGGAGGGTGCATCTATGTTAGGTTTTTTTCTTTTTTAAAAAATGGGGAGGAGCCTGCATAGGCTAGGGTTTAATTTAGCTTTTATATAGTTAGAGACGACGTTGTTTGAGACCGAGTTTGATGGTTTCAAAATGGCGTCGTGAGGGGCTGGTATTCGCGCGGTGACCCGACCCGAGGGAAGGATCCACGCATTTTCGTGTGATGGTTTATTTCTCATTTGGTCCCTCTGCATTAAATGCTGTTTTAAATCAGTTTTTCTTCAGGTTTTTTAAATTTCACCGCATATTTTATGCTGATTTCATTTTAATCCGCGAAAAAACGGCATCGTTTTCGTCGACTGAGTTAGAGTGCCCCAATCTGCGTGCTTATTTGCAGTTTTAGTCCTTCGAATTTTAATCAAATAAAACTTCAATCCTTTTTATTGGTGTTTGCTGACTGTTTAATATTGTTTTTTTACAATTTAATTTTTATCCCACTATTTATTTTGTCTTGTTTTTTCTTTTCTTTTAATCTCATTGTGCTTTTAACTAAACTTTTACTAGTTTAATTTTAAGTTTAAAATAGTTCTTATGTTGACAAATTTAATCGTTATTTCTAGTATGGTTTTAATGTTTCAAATTAATATTGCTTTTAATTTATCATACGTTAAATTTTTTAATCTATCATATTCTTTTGTTTTCAAACTTGGCTTGTTATCATTTAGTTCGTTATTGGTTATACTATGTATGTCTTGTGAAATTTTGATTCGATTTGTGTAGTTTTTGATATTTTATCATATTTTGAAATTCATCTTTTGTATATTATATATATATTATATTTACTTGATAATATTCTTCATATAATATTATTATTATTTCATATATAACCTATTAAACTAAGCAATTCTAAAATATATATAGTTACTTTAATATTATTTTGAAATCTTTAAAAAAAGGGTGTTTCACAAAAGAACTAAAATCATTTTATTTCGTAAATTTTCAAAAATGCTCGGTGTTCGTAATTCTCGAGAGAATTGTGCCCTAACTTACTGGGCCCCGATTCTTCTCGTTGAATTTAAATAGCCAAGGATTTATTTTACAATAAAACCATAAAATTTATAAACAAAGTTCTTCGGGATTTCAAAATGTTGGACCCTAACTTACTGGATCTGACATTTTGCTACCTCGGATCAAGGATTTTTAAAAATAAAGGCAATATTCGGTGTTTAGGAATTTCGAGAAATTGAAACCTAACTTACTGGGTTCTAATTTACTGGTTGACCTAAATAATCAAGTATCCTTCTCAAAATGCATGAGTTTTTAAAGTTAAAAACACTTAATTTCGAAGATTAAGCTATTACACTCGAACTTACTAAGTGCAATACTTTATTTCTTCGAAAGGAGTGCGTTTATCACTCAATTTGGTTTATTTAAATTTTCTTTTCACAGGATCATATTTTAGAATCTTTTCAAAATTTCAGTATTAAGACATTAAACAATCAATTCGGTACCAATTTCTGGGCGTCGTGAGGGTGTTGACCCTTCCTCGCACGTAATCGACTCCCGAACCTGTTTTCTTACGTTTCAAAGACCAAAATCGATATTTTAGTAAAAAAATATGTTTTTTTTAAATC
Source organism: Gossypium raimondii (assembly GCF_025698545.1). Taxonomy (NCBI): domain Eukaryota; kingdom Viridiplantae; phylum Streptophyta; class Magnoliopsida; order Malvales; family Malvaceae; genus Gossypium; species Gossypium raimondii. Next base: position 22,884,017 of record NC_068565.1, read on the forward strand.
TCAAGGTGACCCGATCACACCTCGAAAAAGGATTGGTGGCGACACCCATTTTCTTTTTTTAAGTCGGTCATTGTTTTTCCAAATAAAAAAGGGTGGTTTCCACAACCCATAAAATCATTAAAGATACCCCAATTCTAGATATGGAAAATTGGGTATTTTATTGAAAAATCCAATAAGAAAGCGAAAGAATAACAACACTTACTTTAGCAGAAGAAAGGGGCAGCAATGAACTCCTTTTTGGGCAGCAATGGATATCCATTTTTTAGTGTCAAAATTTTCAGATTTAAGGCTGGAAAAATTATGAGAAAATGGAAGCAATGAGAGGAAGAGAATGGTCAAAAACCCATCATTAAAGAAGGAAAAATGGGCGGTGGACCTTGGTGGTTTGGGCAGCAGCACACAAGGGAAAAAAAGAGAAAATTTGGGAGAAAAGAAGAGAAGGAGGGGGTGAGGCAGCTAGGGATGATGAATAATGACTAAAAGCTAAAAAAATAAATAAAAGTGATATTTATAACTAGGGTTACTAGTTAGTGGTGACACAAAAATAGGGGAAATGAGAAATTTGGCAAATTTGAACTATTTTGTAATAGAAGGGGTTCGAACTTAAGACCTTAATCTAATTACCTTTCTTCCTTACTTTCCTTTTAACCATTGGGCTATTTACTCATATTTGAAATAATTTCACAAAACCTTAAGCTAAAATTTGGGATGTTATAGTAGAGGTCAAACTAGGGCTGCAACTACTTTAGAAACGGACGCGAACTGAGCTTAGGCTAGACAACCTACCCTCGTATATGCCGTTAGGGGACATGAGGAAAGAGATCTGTTTAATGTCATCACAGATATTTTTATTTCATTCAATTCAATACTTTTCCTTGATTGGCATAGGATCCACCCACTCTTATGTTTATTGTAATATGTCTGATAAACTGGGCATTGAGGTAGAGGAAACCACTACAGGTGTAATTGTAGTAAGCTCATTAAGAAAATTAGTTATTGTAAATAAAATCTATAGGAGATGTCCGTTGAACGTTCAAGGGGTAGTGTTTCTAGCAGATCTTATGGAATTTCAATTCGGGGAGTTTGATTTGATTATAGGAATGGATTGGTTACTGGAACACCAAGTTAGCCTAAATTGTGCCTCAATAAGGGTAATCTTGAAAACGACAAAGGGTAGTGAAATTATTGTGGTTGGGGAGCGACGAAAGTATTTATCCAATGTAATTTCCGCTATAGTCAGAGAAAAGTTAGTTCAGAAAGGGTGTGAGGCTTATCTAGCTTACGTAATGGATGAGAATACCAATAACTCTGCCTTAGATAGTAGTTGAACTGTTAAAGAATTCTCAAATGTATTTCCTAAAGAGTTGTTAAGGTTACTTCCAGACTATGAGGCAGAATTCGTAATCTAACTATTGCCAAGAATCACTCTAGTGTCCATTTTCTCCTACCACATGATGCTTAATGAGTTATAAGAATTGAAAATCCAAGTTCAAGAGATTTTAGATTGCGGGTTTATTAAAGCCAACATTTCTCCGTGGAGAGTTCGATCTTTTTTGTGAAAAAAAGGATGGCTCCTTAAGGCTTTGTATAAATTATCGGTACTTGAACAAACTGATTATCAAGAATAATTTATCATTTGTGTAGAATCAATGATGTGTTCGATTAATTCCAAGGTGCAATGGTGTTTTCAAAGATAGATATAAGGTTGGGCTATTATCAACTTAAAGTGAAGAGGGCAGATGTGCCTTTCAGGTTAACCAAGGCTCTTGCCGCCTTCATGAATCTAATGAACCGAGTGTTCTAACTCTTCCTTGATTAGTTCGTCATTCTGTTCATCGACGACATCTTGGTCTACTTCAAAGCCAAACCTAAACATGATGAGCACCTTAGAAAGGTTCTACAAATCCTTTCAGAGAAGAAATTGTATGCAAAACTTAGAAAGGTTCTACAAATCGTTTAAGAGAAGAAATTGTATGCCAAACTATGTAAATGTGAATTCTGGCTTAATGAGGTAAAGTTTCTATGACATATGGTATCCACAGATGGTATCCAAGTATATCCGAAGAAGATAGAAGCGGTCCTTGAAAGGAAACAACCCAAAAATGTTTCCAAAATCCATAGTTTCCTTGGTTTAGTCGGATACTATCATAGATTTGTTGAAGGGTTTTCCTTAATAGCCATACCCCTAAATAAGTTGTTGAGAAGGTTATTCCATTTAGGTGGATGAACAAGAAACAATCTAGCCTTGAAAAGTTAAAGGCTGTGTTAACCCAAACTCTCGTGTTAATTTAGCTAGAGTCGGGAAAATAATATGTGGTGGAAAGTGATGCATCCTATACCAGCCTTGGATGTGTGCTGATACAAGGTGGTAGAGTAGTTGCCTATTTATCGAGCGAATTGAAACAACATGAGTGTAACTACCCGAATCATGACTTAGAGTTGGCTGCAGAAGTTCTTGTACTTAAAATCTGGAGGCATTACTTGTATGGGGAGAAGTGCTATATCTATATTGATGATAAGAGTCTTAAATGCTTTCTCACCCAAAAATAATTGAATCTGAGGCAACAAAGATGGTTAGAACTGTTAAAAGATTATGATTGTGTAATTGAATACCACCCTGGGAAGACCAATGTTGTAGTAGACACTCTAAGTAGGAAACAAATGACAGATTTAAGAGCATTTTTTGCTAGGTTAAGTTTAGTGGGCCATGGAGGCTTGTTAGCTGAGCTGTAACACCCCAAACTTGATTCGATGAACCAAATTCGAATCATGGGTGTTAGCACTGTATTAATGTTATAACCAAACTCTACTTATACAAATTACAATTGACTTCAACTACTTAATTACAAGACTTCATACTTCAATACATAAGTATTAACATTGAAGAATTTTGATTATAATACATAGGGAATTTGATTACAAGTTTTACTGTAATGATATCATATTCTAACGTAATTATTTTGATTCAAGGGTTTATATGTGTCAAACAGACTTAATCATGTCATCAAAGCTTGCTTTGTATGCATAATAATCCAATACACCGCTCCTTGGGTGAAGTCCTAACATCATTTCCCCCAAGCGCAACCTCAGATTCAAACTGTAATAGAAAACAAAATCCATGTAAGTTCATGAGAACTTAGTGAAAACTAATCATTTATACCTTAGTTGCTGATTTCCATAAACGGGCGAATAGTCCATCACCATCAACTCTGTTTCTTAAATCTTTATTTGTTTGTCACCAGGAATGGTTTACCATTAATGAAACATAGTATTTCCTTCTATTTACTATATCATGTTAAATTCCCCTTAACAGTGTTTCATCAGTGGCTTCATCATTTCAGAACTTCCCTTAATGATCATCTTAATAATGATTCCCTTACCCAATTCTATTTAGAGAAGGATATTTGAATTCACTTTTCTTACCTTATCTTTCTTCAACTCCCCTTTCTTCTTATTATTCACTGATAGGTGCCCTTCATCGAACGATCAAACGAAGCCTTTACTCAGGTTTGTACTGTAAATTTACTTAGTTCTTTTTTAGTATTCATCAAATACTCTAGCCCATTTTAATAATTCTAATCTTAACTTAAAGCCATGTAGAATACGCCATGTTATTTCATACGAAACTTTGTCATAGAGAGATTCGTCAGTTCATTATCTTCTATCATATCTTAACCTTGTATAGTATTTTCCATACAACTGATAGATACCTGGTACCATACTAATCTTACAGATCCCTTTAGAAAATTATACTGAATACTCTCTATAGCTTTGTATAGAACACACCATAAGGGGATCTATTAGAATACACCACAAAAGCTTTCCATTCAAAATATGCCACAAATGCGGTCCTTAAGAGTGTGTCACGAAGGCGTTCTATATGGAGTTTTCCACAAAGACATTCCTTTCATTTTTCACCAGGAAGGCTACTCTTTCATGTTTCGCTACGAAGTCTATTTTTTCATGTCTTTCCATGAAGGCTATTCTTTAATGACGTGTTTACGATATGGATTCCCCTAGACTCACACTTTGTGAGGCTTGCCCATTATCATCTTGGGACACACCTAGAAACCTTTGGGTAATCACCTTCATTTAGTTTTTTCCATATGATGTCATATCCATCTATGGTCTTACACGATATGGTACCATGGCCATGGACTTTCTTTCAAAAATTTGTATCAAAGATCGTGTTTTTAACCTCGACGGAGCCCTTCTGACTCCATTGCAATGAATAGATACAGACTCACTTGACAAAATCTTCATACACTAACATCATTCAAGACTCAACATTTGATTCATGTAGACACCCAATCTATTTCACACCTCAACACATATTTCCAAACATACCAATACAACCATACTTTAACATTAGGATTCCTATCAGTTACTTAAACTCGACAACTTTCATACAAGCTACACATGCAAAGTCCATCAAACATTCATGCAATAGCATAATCATCATACCATACTTTTATAGGTTCAATTTCATAAATCATTCATCATTCACAGAAGCTATCACATGGACAATATGCAAACAAGAGTCGGCTTAGAGACTCACCTGATAACCACGAATAGCAACTTAAACCTTAGATCCAGCATCCAATCAGGGATTGCCACAACCATTTCCTTATAAAATAAAAAAACACCATTAAAACTAATTTCAAATAACCTTTTCGTCATCTCTAACCTAGATAACCCACAAATAAAGCCTTACTTCATCATCTTACGGTTCATACATTCTTAAAGGACTAATATTTCATAACACACGAAGCCATAAAACTTACCTTGGCATGGAGAATCATCCATATAATCCAGGATTTCATCTTCAACTCAAAGAAGTACATTTTTACTTATTAAGCCCCAAATATCAATATTCTAGAAGAATGAATAAGAGAACTCCCTTATCCAAATCTTAAATATCTATTAATATAATCTAAGTCCCTATTGGAACTTGACGGGTGTCACATTTTACTATATTCCCTTATCTAAAAGTCCACAACTTCTGAGAAACCTACTTGAGTACCCTTTTATCTTTTAACTATTCTGGTTAACATTCAGTTGGTACCTAACCAGCTTACCTTGCAACATAACTTACACAATACCACGATTAATGCACACTATTCTTCTGATGTGAACTCACACTCTCAATACCCTTCCACTTGGTCGCTACCTTATTCTAATTGACGTAGTCATTTGACATAGTGTTTTCATTAACTGAAACACATAATCCTATCCGCCCATTCTATACGCCCAAAATGTACCTGTGAAAATACCATTCCGCCAGTCATAATACCTTAGGACTATTCGCCAAACCTTGCACCTGCCAGAATTAGGGCGCTACATGAGCTACAAGTGAAACTCACCCTAGTCGATGAGATCAAAACTAAACTACCCTTAGATATAACCTTGTTGCCATAGATTAAATAGGTAGAGGATGATAAAACCGAAGTTTTTAGGTTTAATGGCGATGAAATCTTATGCTTTTGATTGAGTTTTTGTGTGCCAAATGATAATGAATTAAGACAAACCATACTCTGGAAAACACATGCTAGCCTTTATGCTATGCATCTCAGAGGAAACAAGATGTATTGGGATGTAAAGGAATTGTACTGGTGGCCCAAGCTAAAATGAGATGTGACCGAATTTGTGGCCAAATGCCTCACATGTCAGCAAGTAAAAGCTGAACATCAATTTCCTTTTACATTGTTGCAACCTATTAAAATACCTAAGTAGAAGTGGGAATGAATAACGATGGACTTTGTTAGTAGGTTACCCTTAACAACCAATAAGAAAGATTCAATTTGGGTGATAGTGGATCGATTAACTAAGTCAGTGCACTTCTTACTTGTCCATAAAGATTACTCATTGCAAAAGCTGGCTAAGTTATATATTTTGGAGATAGTAAGGTAGCATGGAGTGCCTATATCGATTATTTCTGATCGAGATCCCCATTTTACATCTCAATTCTAGAAGAGGTTGCAAGAGTGATTAGGCACTCATTTGGGCTTTAGCACTGCTTTCCATCTGTAGTCTGATGGGCAGTTCAAATGAGTCATACAAATATTGGAAGATATGTTAAGAGGCTTTATAATCAAATTCTGAGGCAGTTTTGAATTTGCCCTTAGTCAAATTTCCCTACAATAATCGCTTTCAATCGAGTATCCAAATGTCACCTTATGAGGCCTTATACGGTCACAAATGCCGGACACCACTATGTTGGACCGAACTAGGAGAAACAAAAATTTTGGGTCTAAAAGTGGTGCAAGAATATGAGGGGGAAAATTTTAGTTCAGGATAGATTGAAAGTGGCTTTAGATAGACAAAATTTGTATGTGGATTCAAAGAGAAAAGACATTGAGTACAATGTCAAAGATCAAGTCTTGTTGAAAGTGTCCCCATGGCGAAAGGTCTTAAGGTTCGAAAAAAATGCAAGTTAAGTCCTAGGTTCATCGAACCCTACAAAATCCTTACAAAAGTCGGTCTAGTTGCATATTAATTAAAATTACCTCCAGAATTTGACCGAATTAATTACGTCTTCCATGTCTCCATGTTGAGACAATACCGACTTACCCTTCCCATATCGTTCTAATTAAGGAGATTGAAGTGAAACTGGATTCATCCTTTGAGGAGGAACCTGTACAAATCCTAGATCGTGATGTAAATGTCCTGAGAAGGAAATTAATCCCTCTTATGAAACTATTATAGTAGAACCACGACACTGAGGAAGCCACGTGGGAACCAAAAAACGCTTTTTGTCAACAATATCCTCATCTATTCTAACCAAGAAAATTTCGACGATGAAATTTTTTTAAGGTGGAGAGAGTTGTCACACCGCAAAATATAGGGGGTTAATTGAATTAATTGATCAAGTAAAGACCTAGGCCTAATGGTTAAGTAGCTAATACATTCCCTAAAAGTCCTAGGTTCTATCTATTCCTCTCCCAATTGTTTTCTTTTTCATTGCAACAAGCTAGGATGAAAAACGCATTAGAATATATATAATTTATAATAAAAAATTAGCAAAAATTGGGCATAGCCCAATGGTTAACACATCTAACACCCCCTTGCACGCCCAGGTTTAAGCCACCCCATCCTCAAAATCAACACTTTTATATTCCTTTTAATTTTTCTTTAAAAAATTGGGCCAAAACATTGGGAAAATTGCTCCTGTCACCCTAAGGTTCTCAAACCCTAGGTATTTAATCCAACTTTCCCCAAATGAACTAGGATTATGTTTCTTCAAAGCCAAATAGGATTTTCCTACCTTCCCCTATTTCTTCCCTCTCTTTTACACCAAATTTTACATCTTTGTTGTTGATAATTATTGTGTTTACCAAATTGAATCATCTTCCATTCCGTTGTGTTTCTATCGGATTAGCAAATCACTATCAATTCCATCTCTAACATTGCCAACAAATGGTAAGTGCCTTCATTTTGTTAATCGAATTTTTGTATCCTATAATTTTATTGTCACAACACCAATCTTTTAATAAACTAATCCATCTTTTATGAGTTCTTGTCAAAATTCTCGATAATCTTGATAGATATTGAAAAACTAACATTAATCTGTGTATGTCATTTGAAGAACTCATTACAGGTATAGCGGACCAGATTTAAGAGCGAGGAACAACATTTGAGATCCCAAAAACAGGTGTGTGTTTCTTTACAAGCAAGTTAGGGCAAACCATGCCTCAGAATAGGGCCACACGACTGGCCACATTTCTAATGTCCTCTCAACCACATTTCAAAATCTCGAATGTCTCAAATGAAAGAGTTCCCAAGCCATCTCTAGTGCTTGTGTTGCTTCATTCTCTTAAATGGTATTATACCCCATAATATGGTACAAGAAGATCTTTTTCATTTACATAATTAGCATCTACCATATCACATTAGGATTCATAGTGCAAATAGTATCACACCCAAAAATATAGGGGTTAATTGAATTAATTGACCAATTAAATACCTAGGCCTAATGGTTAAGTAGCTAATGCATTCCTTAGAGGTCTTAGGTCTATCCACTCCTTTCCCAATTCATTTCTTTTTCATTGCATAATACTAGGATGAAAAACACATTAGAATATATATAACTTAGAGTAAAAACTTCGTAAGAAATGGGCAACAACCCAATGGTTAACATGGTTAATACCCCCTTACATGCTCAGGTTTGAGCCACTCCATCCTCAAAATCGAACTTTTTATATTTCTTTTTATTTTTATTTAAAATTTTGGCCCAAAACTTTGTGAAAATTTCTTCTATCACCCTAGGGTTCCCAAATCGTAGGTATTTAATCTAACTTTCCCCAAATGAACTAGGATTATATTTTCTCTTCAAATCCAAATAGTATTTTCCTTCTTTCCCTTATTTCTACCGTTCCTTTTACACTGAATTTTACATCTTTGTTGCTAATAATTATTGTGTTTACCAAATTGAATCATCTTCCATTCCGTTGTGTTTCTATCGGTTTAGCAAATTGTCATCAATTTCATCTCTAACCTTGCCAAGAAACAGTAAGTGCCTACGTTTCGTTAATTGAATTTTTGTATGTTGTAATATCATTGTTACAACACCAATCTTTCAATAGATTAATCCATATTTTACGATTCCATGTCAAAATTCTCGATAATTTTTTTAGATCTTGTAAAACTAACCTTAATCCATGTATAAATGTCATTGGAAGAACCTGCTATAGGTGTACCAAACCAGATTTAAAAGCGAGGAACAACATTCGAGATCCTGAAAATAGGTGTGTGTTTCTTTACAAGTGAATTAGGGAAAATTGTGCCTCGGAATAGGACCACACGATCATGTTCCCCTTGAAACCCTAGGAAATTTGATTCTGACATGGCCTAGGACACTCTGTATGGTCGTATCTCCTCTGTAGGATGATTTTACAAACACCACATGGTCACAGTCTGTCAGACGACCTAGCCACACGACTATGTACCCCCTCTACACGGTCCAGGGTTTCCCATACAGTTCGATCACACGGCTATGTGTCCCTTGACTCTCATATTTTACAATTTTTTCTAGAATTTTATGTTTTGTTCAGTTTAGTCACTGAGTAATTGCTGAACTTCTTTTAGTATATTATCTCTTTCAATTAATTCCATACCATTATGAATAATGTGGAAACCATGATTTGAATGATTAGATTATTACTTTATGTGCATGATATATGACTAATACATGCCTCATGTGACTAAATTACTGATCAATTGTTACTGTTACTCGTATAACTGGATTACTGATTACATGAACCACATGCTTACTGGATTCATAAACTAAATACATGACAAACATCTATACTACTATTTTTATTTAAACGTATGTTAAACATGTTTACTGTTTTTGTACTATATTGATGCTTACACGTCATTCTTCATTGCATGGGGTGAGACGTTTTGAAAGGAGGAAGTATAGATAGCTTTAATTGCAAAAACTAGTGGTTTATCCACAAATTATTGGCAACTTTTATCTGTGAACCCGTTGTATATTCATATGTAATAGTTGCATATTAACTTGCAACACTGGTGGTTCATCCACAAGCTAGAGTGTTCGAGATTTAAGAGTTTTTGGGGAACTCTTACTATGGAGTGTAGTGGTAGGGTAGGACCTATCTTTACTATTAAACTAAAATTGCATTATGTCGACACTCATATGCATGCTCGAATGAATTGTCAATTTCTCTCACGGTATATGAATTTGACTGTAGTGAACATTGTTATTATATGTTTGGTTTATTAATTTGTACTGTAGTGAACACTGAGCGTCATAACTCACACCCTCTTTGTAACACCCAAACCCAGCCTAGACGTTATTACCGAATCTGGCGATGTCACATGGAAAGGGATTTGAAGACAAGATTGTCGAGTTTAAAAAAAACCGTTACAGTAAGTTAGCCTTTATTTAATTCGGAAAAAAACTAGTTGATTTGCTTTAAACTCTTTATGGAAAGGGATTTAATTTGAAAAGTTTTGTAACAAATTAATTTAGGGAAAATCGTTTCTATTTACGAAAAACCATAGTTTTTTTAGAAAAAAATCATGTTTTGTGGAGTTGCAGTTTTAAAAAAAACTCCATAACAAAATAGTATCAAGTCCCAAATTTAAAGTCAACCGGTCCATAGTCCAGAAGATACATCAAAAACCCCAAATAAGTAATAAATTCTAGGCATTAATGGAAAACAATCTAAAATTTACGTGTGGCCACCGTCAAGTCCTCCACTGCACCGACCCGTCAAGTCTGGGATTACCTGTACAGATTAAACAGAGAAAGGGTGAGTTTTCGCAAACTCAGTGTGTAATCTCCACAGAAAACATGCATACAGATAACCAACAGAATTCAATTAGATACAATCTGGGGCCTGTGCCCATCACAGAATCAGTTTTGGGCCCTAGACCGTTTAGATACAGTCTCAGAAACATATTAGGGCCTTGGCCCATATTAGATACATAATGTAGATATAGTAAATCAGAATCCTACCCACCAGCCTCTACACACCATCTCCGTTCAACCTTACACACCATGTGGGGATTAAATCAACCCACCCATCCCTACACACCATGTTGTACCGAAATGCGACACATAATTAGAAGGTTGCAGCTGAGCTACCAGATAACAGGCTTAATAGCCTTTCAGACACTTCCTTCAAATATCATCAACTCATCTCGATACAATGCAACATACAAAATATGTCATGTTATTATGCAATTAATAGTACATACATTCAGATATCATAAGTCATGCTCGGTATATCAGATAGACAAATCACATATATAGGGGTCTAAGTAAAGCTTACTGACCCTACAGTAGGTCCATAGTCGACTTGGGCAACTCGTGCAACCTTACAGAACTTTTTAGAAAAATGGGCTTACACGCCCATATGGCTCATTCGACCCAAATTGGCCTTGGCCGCATGATCCATTTTTAATGTAACATTTGCTAGCTAAATATTCATATTTGTTTTCACTATTTACTTATGTGTTCCTTCAAAGCTGTCTACTTGAGTAACTGTTAATAAATTATTTACAACTTGAGCTACAGAATTCTCAACTAAAATATGTTTGATGTCTTTGGAACTAGACTCAAATACCTTCATACCATAAAATTTTCAAAATTTTTGGTTTAGCCAATAAGTACAATAAAATCTTCAAACTTACCCTTATTCTGCTGTCTGACACCTTCGACCCTTATTTGCTAAAAATTAATTATCTTTTGGTGAAAAATTTGGATGAAGCTTCCATTTGCTTCTATTTAAAATAGACTCATTAATAATTTTAACATGTAAATTTTATCCCCTAATTATTTTTCTCCAATTTTTGATGATTTTCCAAAGTTAGAACAGGGGAACCCAAATTCATTCTGACCTTGTCTTATAAAGTTTATTATATCTCACAATTTACAATTCCATTACTTACACTGTTTCTTCTATGAGAAACTAGACTTAATACGCTTTAATTTAATATTTTTTTCATCCTCTAATTCAATTTCCACAAATTATGGTGATTTTTCGGACTTAGCCTATTGCTACTGTCAAAACAAAAAACAATTTTGACTTTTCGTCGAATCCCTTTTTTGCGTTTTGGGTACACACCTAGTTTTGTTTGATGCTAAAACATTCCTTGAGCACTCCAAATCCACCAACGATAACCCTCTGTTTAACTATTGTTAAGACGAGAACACTAAATTCACCAGTCTGAGCCTCCCCCTACGACCAAATCGCAGAGAAAAAACATTACCACTTCAGTCGCTAAGAGATTCATGAAAGAAACGAAGAGAAACACTTACCAAAACTAAGCGAGCACTAACCGCGTGCAAAAAATAAAATAAAATAAATGGATGAGTGAAAAATCAAGAAGAAGAAAAAGAAGAGAAATATGGAAAAAAAACTCAGAGGATTTTGGCAAGAGGAGAGGGAGAAGGATAGACAGCAAATTTTTTTTTGGAAAAGAGGGTCAAAATTCGGTTATGAGAAAAAAAGAAAATAAAATCCCGATAACCCCCAAAATCCCTTAATCTTCTCCCCTAATTCCCACTACACATCCACTACTCAAAATCCCCCTATTACACAACTCTATCTGAAATTTGAGCCAAAAAAATAATACCCTTGTCTGCATAGGGATTCGAACACAAGACCTCCACCATAATAACACACCATTTAACCACCAGACCAGCAGTCCCATTCTGATGTAATTTACCCAACAATCAAATAAAAGCCTACTGAACAAGAGTAAGGCCTACTTCATTCAAAATACCAAAATTTGCCCAAGCGAAGGCTTGAACTTGGGATCTCCTAAATACATCCAGAACACATAATCACTAAAGTAGATAGATATTTCGTGTCATATTTTTACAATAACAAAATTAGAAACTAAAAGAAAATTTTTTCCTCGAAATTTTACCTGATTAGAATAGATGAGGATATTGCTGACGCCTCGCATCCTCGGGCTCTCACGTGGCCTCCTCAGTGCTATGATTATGCCACCGAACCTTCACTAAGGGAATAGACTTTTTCTAAAAGATCTTTACATCACGCTTCAGAATCTGAACTGGCTCTTCCTCGAAGGTCAAGTCTGGACTAACCTCAATCTCCTCAACAGAAACAACATGCGTGGGATCAGAGTGGTAGCACCTCAACATCGAGGCCTGAAAAACATCATGAATGCGGTCCAACTCCGGAGGTAACTCCAACTGATAAGCAACAGGTCCCACACATTTCAGAATGCGGTAAGGTCTAATAAAACAAGGGCTCAGCTTGCCCTTGCGGCTGAACCTCAGAACCTTTTTCGCTGGTGAGACCCTGAGAAAAACTATGTCCCCCACCAAATACTCGATCTCACGCCTCTTCAAATTTGCATACGATTTTTTTTTCCTATCAAAAGCCACTTTCAAACGATCTCAAATCAATCTAACCTTATCCTCTGTCTCAGAGACCAACTCAAGACCCAGAACACGTCACTCGCCCAACTCAGTCGAACATAAAGGAGTGCGACACTTACGACCATACAGTGCCTTGTAATGTGTCAGCTGGATGCTAGACTAGAAGCTATTATTGTACGCAAACTCCTCCAATGGCAAGTACTCCTCCCAACTGCCTCTGAAATCAATAACACAGCTCCTCAACATGTCTTTCAGTATCTGAATCACCCTCTCCGATTAGCCATCTGTCTGAGGATAGAAAGTAGTATTGAAGTCTAATCTTAAACCAGAGCCTCACGAAGCTTCTTTCAGAACCCAGACGCGAAACGAGGATCCCTATTAGAGGTGATCGAAACCGGTACTCCATGCAGTCTCACTATCTCAGAAACATAAAGCTTCGCCAGCTTCTGCAAAGAATAGTCAATACGAATCGGTATAAAATGGGCGGACTTGGTCAATCGATCCACGATGACCCATATTGAATCCTTCTTAGTGGGTGTTTGAGTTAACCCATTAACGAAATCCATAGTTACGCACTCCCATTTCCAAAGAGGAATTCTAACCGGCTACAGAAAACCCGAAGGTAACTAATGCTTAGCCTTAACCTGCTGGCAAGTCAGACATCTGCCCACAAAATCAGTAACCTCATGTTTCAACCCTGGCCATCAATATAACTCACGGAAGTTTTGGTACATCTTATTTCTGTCAGGATGTATAGCATAAGGGCTACTATGTGCCTCTTTCAGTATGATCTGTCTCAAATCAGTATCATTCGGAACACAGATTCTCCCATAGAAATAGAGTACCCCATCACTGTTCAGTACAAAATTTATAGTATTACCACCCTTAATCTGTAGGAATCGAAGACCCAACGACTCATCCTCCAACTGCTTACCCTTAATCTGCTCAATCCATGACGGCTTAACCTGAAGCTCAGCTAATAAACTACCATTATCAAATAACTTAGGCGAGCAAATATCGTCCTCAAATCAGTCATAGCCTTATGGCTCAGTGCACCAGCCACCACATTGGCCTTGCCAGAGTGGTACTCAATGGTGCAGCCATAGTCTTAACGCAACTCAATCCATCTGCGCTGCCTAAGATTAAGTTCCTTCTGAGTGAGGAGATACTTGAGGCTCTTATGATTAGTATAGATGATACACTTTTCACCATACAAATAATGCCTTTAGATTATCAGTGTGAATACCACAATGGCCAACTCCAAGTCATGCATCGAATAATTAGTCCAAAACTTTTTTCCCCTAAAATTTCTAGAGAGGTCCTTAAAATTTAGTCTAAAAGTCAACAAAAGTGTCACATGTCAGTCACTCAATGGGCTAATGTGCCACACTAGCAATCCGTGAACATAAATTTAACGGTAGTAACTAATTCACATAATTATCTTATTTAAAGATACTAAATTGAGAAAAATAATTTTGGGTGACAAAAATAAGATTTAACCATGGGTGTAGTTTACTCTTTTTTTTCACCCATTATGTATGGAAAAAAATAGGTGTAAAGTAATTTAGTATATGTTATACTATTATTAAACTCCTTAACTTTGGTGTTGTTAGATAAAGTATTGAAAAAACAAGTGTTAAAAAATAAGTATTGAAAATTTAAATACTAAATTTAATTTATAAAATATATTTGATATATTACTTAAAATTAATTACAAAATATAATAGGATTGTTTGATAAATATAAATTTTGAATTATAAAAAATTATTTTAATTTTGTCCTTAATTTTAAACATATCACCTTATTCTAAATAAAATTCAAATTTTAAACCTAAAGTTTTATAGGATAACATAATATTATAATAATAAAATAAAATAAATTGAAAATATTTTCCATGTCATTTTACATATTTTTATAGAAAACTTCTATCGATTATTTTTATTTTGAATTATCAAACATGTATAAAAACAATAAAGCATTTAACATTTTAATTTTCAATTTATTTATTTTTCAACCGTTAATCAAATAAGGGATTAACTAGTATAAAAATTAATTAGCTCAAACTCAAATTGACATATTATCAAAATACCCTTATAAAATATAAAACACAAATCACAAAAGAAAATTAACAATATTAAAATTAGATAACTTCAACAATTTAAAAAAAATCTGTTATAAAATAAAGATATTCATAACACTCCCCCTTAGATGTCCGTTGGTAGATAATGTGCCTTGTTAAAACCTTATTAGGAAAAGCCTTGTGGGATAAAAACCTAATGAAGGAAAAAGACTACACAATCTATAATACGCATAATATGCTGCCTCATTAAAAACCATACCAGGAAAACCCAATGGGACACGTATTTACCCCATCTCATGAAAACATCACATATTTTCTCATATTCTACGTATTCAATCTTGAATATTAGTTTTTCAAATGACTATTTGAATGTATTTCATAAACATTTATATTATCATTCTTTTAAAACTCATGATTGAGGAAAATTTGGGGGAAATATATTTTGATTTTTCAGAGATTCAACAATAATCATAACAAACTTTAATCATGATTCTTTATAAAAATACAAATAGATATTTTGGATAATTTTATAATCCTCTTTCAAATACTATCGACTAAGTCAAATTTACCACATATGTCCAATTATTTCAATTCATATAAATGAATAATTTCTCAAGAAGTTCAATATGCTTCTAGCATTCTAAATCCTTCAAGGATTTTAATATAAACTTTACTATATAGTGATTTATAAAGGTTGTAACAACAACCATTAGACGCAAGTTAAATCTTTTATGAATTGGAAAAATAATATGTCTAAAGGTTATTGCATCCACCACAAAAGAATATTATATCTTTTCATAATCAATACCGGTACTTAGTGAAAAACTTCATATTTTTATTTCGGTTTTGTAAAACTACTTCATTTGCACCCTCACTGGCTTTATACCTTTAGATATTTGGACTACTGGTCCAAAAAATGGACGAATTTAATTCTACTTGAGTTGCGTCTTTCTATTTTGATCAATATATTTCATATCTATATTTCTCAATATATTTATTCAAGATCCTCTTTTTATTTTATTATTTCAATAATAATATTGCATACAAAATCATTGTTGACCACTTTTATTATTCATTCCATATTTTCTCGAATTGACATAACTTATTGAGATCTCTTATTTTTATTATTTTAAAATTCAATTTCAGGTACCTGAATCTCTTCTAAAGTTTTACTTATTAGTTATGTCTCGGGTCTCTTCTGAGCACCCGCCTCTACTATATGACCATCTAGAAGAATTTTCATCTTTGGAACCGATCAATCTATTATTTATTCTAACTGATTGTCTTACTGGAACTTTGATTCAAATTAAAATATTAGATGGTATATAACAATTGGTTATTTTCATTAAGTTTGTAAATACATCTAACAATTGACTTGTAATGAGTTATCCTTATTTAACTTCTAGTTCAAATTACTATCCCCCTAACTCATTACAAGTTATTATTTCTCTCCCTCTAATGTCGGGAAAACGAATCAAAATTGTAATCGCAAATCATGTCATAATTGAATCTCGAATACATTCAAAACATCTAACAATATAAAGAAACTTGTAATAAATATATATTCCCAACTTTCTTTGAGGATTCACCCATCTTTGTGCGCTATGTTGGAGCAATTGGAACGTATACGCACATACAAAAATTCAAAGATGAGAAATATTTAGCTCTTGGTTAAAAACCAATTGTAATGGGGAGTATTTATAACTTATTGGTTTGATGCGTACAACACGTAAATCAACATAATCTCATGTTGAAATAGAAAGTTTAATTCTCATAAGTAATGGTTTAGACATTAATCAGAGGCGTTCAATCAATAATTTCTCTAAACCATTATGCGCAAACTTTTACAAAAGTTTTTCACACTCAATCAATAAAAGATTGAGATATAAACTTATCAGTATTAGCAAGATAAATTGTCTTAATTGCATGATCTAAAATTAATTATTTAAACAAGCAATCTTGCAAACAACAGTTGTAAATTGATAACACATATGTGATTATTTTGTAGATGCATCTACCAAAATCATATAATATCAAAACGATCAACATGGTGGATGAATTGACCCATATTCATTTTAGAAATGTACGACATTAAATCTCAACTTTAGCTAGTGAGTTTCTAATAATAGATTTTCACCGAGAACAAGCAACATATGAGAATTCTTTTAAATTAAAGAATCTTATGTTTTTAATAATTTTCCATATGAATTCTTAATTAATTTTAACATCATATATGATCTAGGATGGTCTAACTGGTCACGCCAAGTAGTAAATGCATTTGTATTAGTAAACTTCTAGTTTACTTTAACATGTGTTTCAATTGTACTAAATTGTAACAATTTGATAATTGTATTATCATTCATTTTAATTTGTATCCACATGTAAGTACTATTGTGACATTTACTACTGGAAATGTCTTAATCAATGTCAAGTCTATAATGCCACTAAGTCAATAAATATAATTTCCAAGTAATTATATGCAGTATTCGCTTTAGGGAATATGGTAAAATCTTCAAATGCCCAAAAATCTATTAATTGCAAACTTTGGGTGTGGATTTTTTTTTCCAGGTGTACAATAGGTACATAACCGATGACTTTTCGTACATGAGTTTTCTCTCTTGCAAGTTCTCATCATTAATATTTTACCACGTAATTTTAATTGAGAACTTATTTTGAATACTGTAGAGTTATACTCACAGTTTTTAAAAAACTTGCAGCTTTAGATGCATCCAACCATAATAAGTTTTAGATAGAATTATCATATTCTATTGCTCATAAGTAAATCTTTCACAGTCAAAAATTTTGTTTTCAACACTTTAATAGGATGATGACAAAAGAATATCACAAATATTATAAAATAAATATAAATTAATAACCCAATCCCTTTTTATTCATATGAAATATAATATTTTCCTCACTCACAATCTCAAGATGAGATCCATTACAAATATCTTTTAAAATAATGCATTAAGCATCACAAATTTTGTGCTTTTAGATATTGATATATTAGCTCTTCTCGAGCTTTCAACTAATTTTGTACTATCAAATATTGGAATAATATTTGTTTTTTAGTACCAAATAAGATAAATATTTTCTATTTGTAATGAGAGAATTGATTACTACATTTTATATCCTTCCTCAAAAATATTAATGAAACAAAATATTTGGGTATGTGGCCAATAATATTTCATATCACATTGATAACATAAGTTATCTTTACCCTTTGAAGAGTTATCTTGAGAACTCTCATTTTCTCTTATTTATTACTATGTTCTCACTTTTAGTGGTCCATGAGTATATCTTTTATTTTCCTTATATTTACATTCACTTCGGGAAATGCAACAAATTTGGTAGGACAAACTTCTAAAAGCCTCTTTTGATTTTTTATTTCATAATCACCATCTTTAACATACGTGGATTTTAAATTAGAATCTATCCATTCATGTTGTCATGATTATTCTCCAACTATAATAAACATGATATAATAAATAAAACATAGTAAAATATACCAAGATCTTTAACATCATCACCTTGACTATTATCACGAGCACTATTACAAGTCGTAAAACAATTTTGTTTTCGTAATAACATTTATAATCTAATAGTAAAAATCATTTAATAAATAATCAAAATTTACATGTACGATGCTTGAAAATTATCTCGATACACATTGTACCAAATTTCAATACCACATATATATTACAAAATCTTATCTTTCTCTAATAAAATATTTATAAGTTTAATTTAAAAATATCATACAATCATTCAACATTAGAAAGTTAATAAGACTCAATAGATCCTATCAAATTTCCATTTAATCAACAATGGTAGGTTAATAACATTTTCCACCATAATTAAAATTTTAAGAATATTTAATAAAAAGAAATTAATAATTAAAACATCTAAATATTATGCATAATATAACTTAATTAAAAAACTTTAAAAGAATGATTTACCAAAAGAAATAGAGAAATCATACCATATTAATAGCAAACATATCTAATCAACAATTATGTCTTTTACATAAAAAAAATTAGCATAGAAAGGCAAAAATCAAATACCATCAGAATGTGAAATTTTTGTCAAATAAAATTTAATAGTATTCATGTAACACCCCAAACCCGATCTAGACATTATGGCCGAATCTGACGATGTCACATGGTAGTGCTTTTTGAAAAAATATGTCGTCGCTAAATCCTTTTTTCTATTTAACCATTTTTTTATTATCTTATGTTAACTTCAAATCGTGTCATTCGTTTTCAAAACATTATTCATTTACAAATTGGTATTCAATTTCAAAATATTTTTTTATTTTTATTGCAGAAGCTTTTAAACAATTTGTTTATTCGTGATATTTTTTATAAAATATTAATTTTATTTGAAAACCCGAGTTTTACCTAACACTAGCAGATTTAAATCATAAAACCGTATAAAATCCAAATTTTAAACCAAAATTCATAAAGGCGATAATTACAGTAAAATACTCTCAAATAAAAGTAAAATCATAAATAGGTAGTAAACAGTGTAAAAGAAGTCGTGTGGCCACCACTAAGTCCTCCGCCGCATCGATCCGCCAAAATCTGGGGATTACCTGTACAGATTAAACAGAAGGGGTGAGTTTACGTAGACTCAGTGAGTAATCCCCATACAAATGAACAGATAGTAAACAAATAATCACAATTTGGGCTTAAGCCCTTTTCAGTATCAGTATCAGTCCAGTTTGGGCCTTAGCCCATATCAGTACAAAAATAGTCATGCAGTAGGGCTTTAACCCATCACAGTATCAGTAGCAGTAATAGATATGCAGTCACAAAAATCCTACCCATCCAGCACAAAAATCGTACCCATCTAGCCTCTACACACCATCTCCGTCCAACCCTACACTCCATGTAGGGATATAATCAACCCACTCATCCCTACACTCCAAGTAGTACTGATGTGGCACTAGAAAATAGTTTGCAGCTGAGCTGCCAGTAAATTAGGCTCGAGGCCTTTCAGTACACTTCCTCCAAACATTCCCCTAACCCAATGTAATGCAATATACAGATATGACATGCTATAACATAATATCATGCATGTAAACAGGGCATACAGTATCAAATCAATGGGACATCATCAGGCTTAATCATATCAGTCATATAGTCATTTTAGTCAATTAAAGGTCTAGGTAAACTTATCGGCCCTACAGTAGGTTCACAGTCGACTTGGGCGACTCGTGCAACCTTATCAGTTAAGTAGTGAAAATGGGCCTACAAGCCCATTATGTTCACACGTGTGGGCCCACACTCCCGTCTAACCCACATGACCCAAATTTTCCTTGGCCTCGTGATCCATTTTAATGCTACCCATGCTAGATAATTATTCATATGTGTTTCCACTATTTACATATATGATCCTTCAAAGTTGTCTACTTGAGTCACTGTTACTAACTTATTTGTATCCTAAGCTACAGAATTCCGAAGTAAGATCTACAAATTTTCCCTGAAACTAAAATAACATATCTTATTACCATAAAATTTTTATAATTTTTGGTTTAGCCAATAAGTACATTTTATTCTTTAAAGTTTCCTCTATTCTGCTGTTTGATAGTTTTGACCTTTTTGCACTAAAAATTAATTATCTTCTAGTAAAAATTTGGATGATGTTCCCGTTTGTTTCTTTTGAAATTAGACTCATTCAGGATTTTAAAATATAAATTCTAACCCATAATTATTTTTATAAAATTTTAACAATTTTCCAAAATCGGATAGGATTTTGAAATCATTCGACTCTATCCCACTAAAATTCAAATATCTCATAATATGAAATTCTTTTACTTACTTCAGATCTTCTATGAGAAACTAGACTCAAATATATTTAATCTCATATTTTTTTCATCCTCTAATTCGATTTTTACAATTTATGGTGATTTTTCAAAATTAGCCTATTGTTGTTGTCCAAACAGCAAGCAATTTCGACTTTTCGCCGCGTCCCTTATTTTTGTGTTTCGGGTACACACCTGGTATTGTTTCGCTAAAAATACGCTCCCAAGCACTCCAAGACCTAAAAATAAATAATTAGAGCCCAATTTAGATCACTAATGAAAACTCACAAATGAAAATCGTCTACATCAAAATCAACAGCGAACCTAAACACTTACCGGCAACAAACCGAAATTTCTAACGCTCAATTTGCTTGTGAAGCTGCAACTGATTTCTGATTTTTCCCTAAACCAAGAGAGCCAAAACAATCCTTTTTAGGAACTAGCTAAGAAACGATAAAATAGAGGCAGTCAGATACTTACAGAACGAGTGTATACAATTGCTGGCCGGAAAGTGGGCTAGTAGAAAAATCAAACATAGAGGGTGGACTAGGGAGCAAAAATTCAGCAGAGCAAAGAAGAAGAGGACGGAATGCTGAAATTTGGGAAAAATAAAAACCAACTATTAAACTTACAACCACTAATCCTACTAACCTACAACCACTCCAGAATCCCACTCTGTCGAAATACTTATCCATCATTGCGCAAAAATAATGCCTACGTTCCAGCATGGATTTGAACTCAAGACCTCATGCAATCAAACATTCCACTTAACCACTAGACCAACAGGCCCATTCTGTTATTTGATTACCAACTATTAAACTTAAGCCCTTTAGGCCAGGTTAAGGCTTTTTTTTTTTATAAAAAATACTAAAATTTGCCCAAGTCATGGCTTGAACTTGGAACCTCCCACACACACCTAGTGCACTTAACCTTGAAGAAGACAAGTACTTATGTCACATAAACACAAACACAAGAATTAAAAATTTTGGGGCATTACAAGTCATACCTTAATTGAAAAAGAAAATATGGTCGAAATATAAAAGTTTCATACCAAATCTATTCTTTACCCATGCTTGTACAATTATAAATCAAAGATCGGGAATAAGAACCACAATCCATTCTGAGATTGAATCTTTCAACATCTTAAAGATGAAGTTATAAGGGAGAAAGTTTAAGGTGAAAACGAATTTGATTTGTGGGAAGACTTTGGAAGATTTTGAAAAAAATAGAGAATTATCGTGCGGATAACGTGTTACAAAATTAAGAGAGATGGAGAGAATAAAGAATAAAAAAATATGTAAGCAATAGAGAATGTACTTTATTGATCAAAATGGAGGATTGCAATGCTTCATCAGAGTCTATATTTATAGGCATAGAAAGTATAAAAGAAATAGAGATCTAATTCTAATAACTATTAAAACTTAAAGTACATTAAAACTTTATCTTGATCATGATGGACATCCAATTAATAAGATATTCATAACAATTACAATCTTTTGTGGTATAATTATTGTTTTGAATATCTAAATGAAAAAATCATTCACATAAAAGGTATATTTTAAAAATATTTTTATAATTTTTAAAATATATTATGATTTTTAGTTTTTATATTTTTGGGGTTTTATATATTTTATGGATTTTAATGATTTTTTAATTTTAAGTAAAATTTTAACTATTTTTCACACATGGTAGCATGTCATTGGTCAATTTTTTTAACGAAAACTGTTAAAATGACTAACTTGAGCGATGAAATGAAAGTAGAGAGGGAAAAGTGATAAAAAAATATAGTAAAATAACTAAAATGAGAGTTTTACTATAGTACATGGGCTAAAAATGATATTAAGCCTAAATTATTTTATTTGAAAATCAATGAAATTAACTTTTCTATGAGCTCTTCGAAGCCATCTTAGTAAGTTGATCAGCAGCTTGGTTTCTCTCCCTTGGGATATGCTTGATTTCCCATTGTTTTATGATTTATAAAATCCTGCAAATTCTACTTACCAAAGTTGAAGTTAATTCAGCCAAGTGAATATCTTAAAGAGCTTTGACGACCTCTAAATTGTTTGTGTGGATCAAAACATTATTATATCCCCTTCTTTGGATGAGGCCCAGACTATCTAAAATTTTCCAAAGTACGACATCAAAAACTGAACATATCCCCAAATAACAATTGTATCCAAGGACCCATTCCTCATTTTGCTTGCACAACACCTCTCAGTAGCAGCAAACCCCACATCCATCTTAACAACCCCATTAGTATGTAAGTGAATCCAGTTACTTGTTAAGGAATGATTATGATCAATTTCAAGTTGTCTAGATGAATCATTCTTTTGAGCTAAAATATATTGTTTCAACCAACTCATAAAAGAATTAATAGTCTCAGCGGAAGTCCAAGTTATTCCTTGAAAAATAAAACGGTTCTCGTTTTTCCATATAAGGTAAGAAATTAAACCAAAAATACTTGACCAAAGAATCCCCACATTCGGCATCCATATTGAAGAACATAACTTGATTTCCATACACTCGAACAGATCACTAGAGAAAAACCTACTTTGAAGATTGGTAGGCACAACACGTAACTAAACCTTTCTAGCAGTTAGGCAATCCTTAAGACTGTGAAGTAAATCTTTAGCACTATGTCGACACAACAAACAACAACCAATATGATCAATGCCCTCTTTAACTGTTCCACACTAGTTAGGAGACGTTGTTTGAACACGAGCCATAAAAAGAGGTGAACATGTTAAGGTCCTTGAAACTTTCAAATAATCTTCCACCATTTGTCTTTCGTATTCCACGTATTCTCTCGAAGTGAACTATATGCACTTTTAATAGAAAAGGATCCTGATGAGGTGCCAAGCCAATTGATTTTATCAAACATTGCTAAAGGATAGGGGGAGGGATGCTCACAATTCTTTTAACGATATCCTCAAAAAGCCAGACCCTAAACAAGTCTAAATTCCACAAACCATCCTCAGTTACCGTGTCACACAGCAAACAATCCAACACAAGATTGTTTTGAGAATGCACATAATTTATCAAAGGCCCTAAGTTTGGAATCCAAGGATCTTTCCAGAACCTAATAGAATTCTTGACCCCCATAGACCAACATAAGTTTTCGTGCAATAAAGGTCATACCTTAGAAAGGGCTCTCCATATGGCTGAGCATCCTCCTCTCACTATACTTTCGGACATCTTCTCCATCATCTCATACTTTGGTTGAAGAAATCGAACCCATAAGAAATCATCTTTTGAGACTTGGTTAAACACCAACTTTAATATGAAAGAGGAATTTTGGTCCTCTAAATGTCAAAGCTCTAATCCTCCACAAACACAAGGTTGATAGATGGAATCCCAATCAAGCAAATACATTTTCCTCCCGTCATTAGACGATCCAGATATAAACTATCTTTCTAAGCGTTCAATTTCTTCGTAAACACCTTTAAGAATCCACATAGACTACATAAAGTAAGTTGGGATAGAAAGAAGAACGAATTAAGCAAAGGTAACTCTACCCACTAGTGAGAGCTGCTTAGCATCCCAATTACTCAATATTCTACACACCTTCTCCACCATAAACCTCAAATTAGAACAAGTCACTCTGTTATGAAATAACGACACACCTAGATAAGTTCCAAGATTATTTACCTTTTGAAAACCAAGAAGGCTACTCAATCTGTTGTTGAGGTCATCTTCCACTCTTCTAGAGAAGAAAATAATGGTTTTTCAAGCATTAACCTGATGTCCTGAGAGGTTGCAGAATCTATCTAGAATTTCCTTGAGGACCAAAGCATGCTTCAAATCTGCCTTTCAGAAAAAAACCAAGTGATCAACAAAGAATATGTGGGATAACTCTTGCCTTGATCAAGAAAATCTAATCAGACTCCACTCGCCACTAGAAACTTCTGATTGAATGTCATTTCCTAACCATTCCATACAAAACACAAATAAATATAGAGACAACGGACAACCCTATCGAATCCCTCTTGCAGGCTTAAACTTTGGAGTTGGCATACCATTCCACAAATTTGCTTGGTAGAATTTGAAATGGTTAACATGATCACTTTCCTAAGGAAATTTCATATACCAATTGTTTGCAGAGAACCATCAGTGAAATCCTAACGTATCCTATCATAGGCTTTCCCTAGATCAATTTTGACTGCCATCCATCTCTTATTCTTTGCCTTCATAAAATGTATAACTTCCTGAGTTATAAGAATATTGTCAAAGATGTTCCTTCCTACAAGAAATCCAGCATGATCTTTGGCAATGATTTTAGGGAAGACCACTTGAACCTATTAGCTATAACCTTTAGTAATAACATGTATAAGACAGAACAAAGGATAATAGGTTGGAATTGGGAAATAACCTCGGGATTAAAAACCTTAGGGATGAGTACGATGAGCGTATTATTCAACCCCTGATCTATGTAACCACCATCAAAAACTATTAACCTAATCACAAATAGCTCATCCAATAATTTCCCATTGATTCTAGAAAAAGAACGCATAGAAACCATCGCTAACCAGGGCCTTTAAGGGAGCCATGTTAAATAGGGCAGTCTTAATTTCCTCATTTGATACTTGGCTTGATTGATGAAGATGTCATCTTTCCTTTGCTTGATTTGGAGCCCTAAAAATAATGATAGCTCTCTTATTATGCTCATCTCAAACTCACATTGCATTAGCTTTGAAAAATCCTCACAAAGAATTTCATTAGTAGCACCAAAAATAATATCAACATAAATTTGTACCACTAATAAATCTTTTGTTTTTGATAAAAAGTGTTGTGTCAACCTTCCTTTTAGAAAAATCTTTCTCAACAAGAAAATTTGAAATTCTTTCATACCAAACTCTAGGAGCTTATTTGAAACCATATAAAGCTTTTGAAAGTTAAAAAACATTGTTTGGATATTTTGGATCTTTAATATCGGGTGGTTGTTCAACATTCACTTTTTCATTAATAAAACAATTTAAAATGGCACTTTTGACATCGATTTGAAATAATTGAAATCATTAAAGAATGCAAAAGCTAAAAGCATCCTAATGATTTCCATTCTAGCTACGGAAGCATATGTTTCATCATAGTCTATTCATTTCTCTTGAGTGTAGCCTTGAGCAACAAGCCTAGTCTTGTTCCTCATTATGTTTCCACTCTCATCTAGTTTATTCCTAAAAACCCACTGAGTACCTATAGTAGATTTTTTCACTAGGTCTTTCAACTATGGTCCATACATGACTTCTCTCAAATTGATTTAACTCATATTGCATAGCCAACATCCAATATTCATCATGTAATGCTTGTTTAATATTTTTAGGCTTTATTCTTGAGATAAATGCAACATAATTACATGCATTTCTAAGAGAAGATCTAGTAATTACCCCTTTGGATGGATCTCCCAAAATCTTATGATCCTTCACATAGTTATACTCCCTTGGATGAGTGTCTTCCCTCTCCTTAAATGTAAGCTCCTTTAAAGCATCTTGAGTTTGTTCTTGTATCTTTTCACTTGATTATTGATCCACTTTATCATCATTATGAAAAAATTTTGCATCACCATCATCAATACAAGAATCCTTTCTAAGGGGAAGGTTAGACTCATAAAAAACAACATGTATAAACTCTTCTACTATTAAACTTCTTTTGTTAAAGACTCGATAAGCTTTATAATTTAAGGAATAACCAAGAAAATTTTCTTCATCACTTTTTGCATCAAATTTGCCAAGATTATCTTTTCTATTATTTAAAACAAAACACTTACATCCAAAATGAGGAAAGTAGCTAATGCTAGACTTTTTTTATTTTTGAAAAGTTCATATGGAGTTTTCTTCAAAATAAGCCTAATCATTACTCGATTTACAACGTAACATGAGGTGTTTGTGGCCTCCGCCCAAAAATATTTTGGATAATTATTTTCACAATTAATGGTTCTACATTTCTTCTAAAGTTCTATTTTTCCTTTCAACAACTTCATTTTATTGAGGGGTTATAGGTGCTGAAAAACTATGGCTAATACCATTAGAGTTACAAAAATTATCAAAATCAAGATTTTGAAATTCAGTTCCATGGTCACTCATTATAATAGAATTAGAGTAACCTTTTTCATTTTGATTTGTTTTTGAAAATATGATGATTTTTTCTAAGTTTTGTCTTTAGTACTTAAGAAAAAAACTCATGTAAATCTAGAATAGTCATCAACAAGCACAAATGCATATTTTTTTCCACTCAAGCTAGTTGTTCTAATAGGTCCAAAATGATCCATGTGAATTAGTTGAAGAACTCTACTAGTGGATACATCATTAATAGGTTTAAAGGAAACTCTTCTATATTTACCCTTAGTACATGCATACCAAATTTTGTTTAAATCAAAGTCAACTTTAGGAAGTCCTCTAACTAAGTAATTTTTAACTAATTTTTTCAATATGCTTATACTTGCATGTCCTAGATTTCTATGCCATAACCAAGAAGAATTTTCATTTTTAACAATCAAACAAACATTTGAATCATGCAATTCATCTAGATGCACCATATAAATGTTTCATATTCTATTACCTATAAAGATAATCTTATTAGACACAAAATGACTAATACTTAATAGATTATACTTAAGACCGTTGACATAGAAAATATTTTCAATCAAGATTGAAGAGCTTTTACCAATAGAGTCAATTCCTTCTATTTGTCCTTTGAATTTGTCACCAAATGTAACTTCTCCTCCATTTTTTTGCTTCAATTTAATAAAATGACTCTTGTCACCAGTCATATGTCTTAAGCATCCACTATCAAGGTACCATGAGTTTGTACTTGTGTTGTTCACCTTGAAGCAATCCTTCTTCCCCTACAAACATAGAATTAAAGTTATGTTTTTGGTACCCAAATTATATTGGGTCCATAAGTATTAATTCCTAAAATTTTTGTCCCATTGGGAATCCATTTTCAAAGAATCTCTTTCTCTTGAGTAACACTAAGTCCTTTAGAGACCCATATACTCTTAACAAATTTTTTAAAGGGACCTCTATGTTTGTAGAAATTAAAGTTTGTTCCACCAAAGTTTGATTTTAAGCTCTGTCCCTTTTTAAAACTTTTTGGAGATACTATTTTAGATAAAAAAATTTCTTTTTCAAGCAAACTCAAGTTGCTTTTGATGATCATCATGAACTTGTGAAAGCAAATTATGCAAGTTTTGGTTCATTTTCTCAAAATTATTTATAATAGCTTGCATATCATGAATTTTACTTTCTAGTTCATGATTGGCTTTAGAGAGTGAACTATTTTCATCTTTTAATTTTGAAATGTTTTTCTTATATTTTGAAACTATAATTTCAAACTCCAAACCCAACTCATCATAGGCATCTTGTAACCCATCAAATGAATAAGAAATTGAATTAGATAAGTTAGAAGTTACCTTAGAATCATCAATGACCATAAGGTATAGAGGTTGGCTACTTATTGATCTTCTTCACCGGAGGAATCATCATCACTCCATGTAGCCACATTGGCCTTAAGCTTTTGTTTGCTTGATCTTTTCTTTTTCCATTAAGGACAATCGAACTTCATATATCTTGGTTTCTTACACTCATAACAAATAATGGGATCTTCCTCTTAGGTAGATTTAAGCTTCAATCCCTCATTCTTTACAAATCTTCTTCCTTTATTGTACTTCATGAACCTCTTGAATCTCCTAGTAAACATGATCATCTCTTTGTCTTCACCTGTTCACTTGATTCATTGTCTTCATTTGTGGTGGATTTAATAGAAATACAAACTTTTTTCTTCTCAATTTTGGCTTTTTCGACCCCTTTATTGAGCCTCATCTTATATGTAAGCAAAAAACCAACGAGGTCATCCAAAGTCAATGTTTCTAAATTATTTGCTTCTTTAATTGCAATCACCTTGGCTTCCCATGATTTAGGCAAGCTTCGAAGGATCTTCCTTACCACCTCTTCATTTGGATATGTCTTCCCATAAGACTTTAATCCATTAATGATGATAGTAAACTGATCGAACATCACCTTGATATTTTCCTTGTGTTTCATTTTGAAGGTTTCATAATTTAGAGAATTCCAAACTTAGACTTCTTTACTTGGTTGGTACCTTCATGTGTGACTTCAAGCTTATCCCATATCTCCTTGGAATTGGAACAAGATGATACCTTACTATATTCTTTTGGGCCAAGTGCACAAAATAAAGTATGCATAGACTTGGCATTCAACTGAATACTCCTTCTAACTTTCTTATTCCACTCTTTCTTACTTTTTGGAATAATGAGCTCTCCTTCTTACTTGAGATGTATGAAGGGACCATCCATGATTATGTCTCATATAAAAAGATCATTTGCTTGTATGAATAACATCATTTTTGTCTTCCAATAAGAATAATTTGCACCATTGAAGTATGAAGGCTTGGAGATAGATTGTGATTCTCCAAGAAAAATTAAACCTGATGTAGAAGTCATCTCTTATGGATTGATTAGCTGAAAGTTGAGCTACGTCAAGGATCTTCTCTTGGTTGTAAAACCTTCAAATAGAGGCTAGCTCTGAAGGAAATTTATGTTCATCTTTCACCTTTTGACAAACCAAACATTGAGCCACAAAATTTGTAACATCGCGCTTTAACTCAGGCTACCAATAAACCTCACGAAGCTCGTGATACATTTTACCACTACCGGGATGTATAGTACAAGGGCTACTATGCACCTCGGTGAGAATCACTTGTCTTAAATCCACATCTTGCGGCACACATAATCTACCTCGGAAACTCAAGATATGTTTTGCATCAATATCAAAGTCTCCCCTAACACCTTGTTCAACTTGACAAATTATCTTCAACAAATATCCATCTAATGATTGTTTTTCCCTAATTTGTTGAGACAAAGTCAACCTCACTTGAAGTTTAGCAAACCACCATCACTAGTTAAACTCAAGCGCGCAAACATAGCTCTCAACTCCGTCATCGACTTCCTACTCAATGCATCAGTAACAATGTTCGCCTTGCCAGAATGATACTCAATCACATAGTCATAGTCTTTTAAAAGCTTCATCCAATGCCTTTGCCTTAAATTCAAATCCTTTTGGGAGAGGAGGTACGTAAGGCGCCATGCAATAAGGCGCAATAGACATCGATGTAGTACCAGGATAAAACTAATTACCGAACTCGACTTCACAATCTAGCGGCAAACTAGGCAACACTTCAGGAAACACGTCAAGAAAATCCCTAATGGTGCGAATATCCTGAACTCTCAACTCCTTATTAACTAAATTCATCACATAGGCTAAGTAAGCCTCACAACCTTTTCCCATCATCTTTTCATCCTTCAAAGTCAAAACCATATTAGACAAAAATCACGATCTTTCACCAACCCATCACTATTCCTTAAAGTAATTCACTTTATCTCAAACTCTACCTTAGCCTTATGCTCAGTCAACCAATCCATACCCAACATAACATCAAATCCATAAAATGGTAGTTCCATGAGATCAATAGAGAAAACGTGCCCTTGTATCATAAGAGGACAACTACGATAAACATTGTTTACAACAACATTATCTCCAACAGAACTAATTACAGTCATACCCAAATCAATAGTCTCTATAGGACTCTTTAACTTACAAGCTAATTCACTCAAAATATATGAATGTGTAGAACCAGAATCAACTAAGAAAAAAAAAGGAATATATTACAAAGTGAAAGTACCTATTATAATATCAGTCGAATCTTGATCCTAAGGCTCCCTAACAGCATAAGCCCGAGCTAGACCTCTAGACTCAACCTGTGAGGCTACTATATGAGAAACAATCCTTTGACCAACTAGTCTCCCATTACCTCTACGGCGACCATGACCTCTAGCAGGTACAGAGGTAGGTGTCGAACTCTGAGTCTGTGAAACCTCTACTCTATTCGAACAGTCCCTAAGAAAATGTTCTTTCGAACTGCACTTATAACAACCTTCAGTCAACTTGCGACACTCTCTAGGATGCCTACGATCACAAAGCACACAAAGCGGCCATCTAGAACCACCAATGCCAGCCACAGTATTACTCTGTTGCTTCAACTAACTTTGTCGAGACCCACATCTCGTAACCCTACTAGAACTGTAACTATCACGCCCCCTCTTGGGAGGACGTTTAGAAGCACCATCGGAAGCTCTCTTACCAGACTCAGCCACTACTGAACGAGCTGGCTCAGCCAAAGTTTCCTCAACAGTCTTGGCTTTTTCCACAAGCTCATCAAACAACCCTGTATTTTGGGCCACTAAATAAACTCGATTCCTATAATTGAGCCCAAAACAAAACCTCTTACAAGGTCCTTTTCAGTAAAAACCATCTCAAGAACATACTGACTAAGGTGCACAAACTCTGCCTCATAGTCAGCTACAATCAACCCATCTTGTACAAGGTCCAAAAATTCCCGCTTATGAACTTCCTTGTACTGCTTTCCCATGAACTTCCTCCTAAACACCTCTAAGAAATAATCAAAAGTTACATGATAAGTGGTTGTACCTCTCTCAACAGTATTCCACCATCGATGTGCCACCCTATCAAGTAAGGATACAGTACAACCCAATTTATCCTCGTCAGAACAGGACATCTGCTCGAGGATCCTTTCGACTCCCTTCAACCAGTACTCAGTTACAGTCAGATCAGTCCTTTTAACTCTGAAAAACTCTTTACCACCCAACGCCTACAGAAGTTCAAGCGGCAACCCCCGATTCATAGGTGCAAGATTGACAGGTACAAAAGAAAGATTAGCACTAGCAATCTACTAAAATGCTCCAATTATCGCTTCCATCATAAGGCCTACACTCTCATCAGGAATATTCACTCTACACAGTAGCACAGGAGGTATAGAGGATGTACCATCCTTCTGAGTACTAGCTCTCACATTCACACGTCTAGGAGGCATATCTAATTATCTAGCATACACACACAAATAAATAAATGGTGTGAGTGGTAGAGAAATGATCCAAGTCTTATTCCTGCAAGAAATTTTTGGAATTAAAAGCAATGTATTCTCATTCTTGCCCCACATACATCACAAACAACAGATATATCATGCATTTCAAGCTATCAAAACAACTTAATCACTTGGGTTATGAAACCTCAATCAACACATTAACAACAATCATGTAAGTCTGAGTGTTATTGAACATAGAGCTTTTATACCACCAAATGTAACACCTATACTCGGCCTAGTTGTTGAGCCCGAGATCTAAGACGCTACACCACCGTCTCACATTGATTTCATTATAATCGTCACATTTAGTATATAAGCATATTTATTTTCTTTTATTAATATAGTAATCATGCAAATATTAAGACATGCAAACTCAAATTAACATTTAACCATGCTAACATATGACAAACAAACATAAAATGGACATACATCGAGCATTGAGACCACTTAGCAAGTTTTCCCAAAAATGTTACATAGGTATCGAAACTAAAGGAGTAGTATCGATATTTTCTTTAAGTGGTATCGATACCATATAAAAAATCGATACCAAACTTGCATTTTGTTTCTCACTAGAGTTCCCAAATGTCGAAATCTATCGGTACCTTTCACAAGGTATCGATAAATTTACCTCGAGTATCGATGCTCGGGCCAAGGTATCGATACCAATTCTATATTCTGTTTTACTGCACTTTCGAAAATGTAGGGGTATTGTTTTAATAATCCAATTATTGATACCTCTGCTCCAGACTGTCAAATTTTAGCATATATAAGGAATTAGATCATATAAACTGGTCCCTAAATAGCATGCTTTATTCACCTAGATAAATAAGCTTAGAATATCCAAACAACAATCCAAATATCATATTCAAATCTGCATGCTTCCAAATGTAAATAACATGCAAATAGCCCCAAAATGACTTAACAAAACTAATATAAAGTCTACCACATTGCCTTAAAGTCCCATATTAAAAATAGACCAATTACACCTACTATAGTAACTAAAAGAATGGCTTGGATCAATCCTTTGAAGGCCACACCGCTCACACTGGGAATGCGCCTACTTTGCAAAGGTTAAAATGGAGTTGGTGAGCTTAACAAGCTTAGTGAATGCTCAGAACAATTACTACACAAACAAGTCATTATGCAACAATTAAATAGTCATATATCATATTCATGGCATCTCTAATTCTATATCAAAATTCGCATGTTTCATTATTTTTCAAGCATTCTTTTACTTATTGATTACAAGACTGTTCAGGCATATATAATATCACACATATTAGATACATTTAATGATAGTTTGGCTATTGGGATTATTAAACATGAAGTGGACTCTATCACCACTCATCGGATACACAGATCTCCAACACATCACATAGACTCGTAGAGTCAAACATATCCCATAAGTGAAGCGTATAGCTAGCACTCTCCAACACACCAAACACACATATCCCATTGAATGGAGCTTAGCTTACATTCCCTTATTTCTCTGAAAACTATCCGAAGCCTCAACGCTCTAAATATCACATCACAAAGGTGAGTACTCACAATCCTATGGTATGCCAACTATATCCAATGGTCTTAAGGTTCACAAGGCCAAAATATCCACACTATCAACACATATTTACATATCAACTTTCGCACATGTTCATTGCATATACATATCATTAGCACATTATAAGTACTATCACATATTATGAAAGCATACCCACATATATGCTATCACATGGCATGAATTACATACCCAAATATTCACTTTCACAATAGTCATCACAAACTTACAACACATGCCATAGTATCTCATACATGTTCATATTTTCACAATTGCACAAACACAAATTTATCACATTATATCATAGGTGTGAGAACACTTACACTAAGAATTTAGAATAGGGGTTTAGGCTACATCTAAATTCCCAATTACACAATGAATCATCTACGAGCAGCGGTTCCAAAACACTCACCAAAAATACGCTTTCGTCGGAAAGTCGAAAGCTCAGACAAGCTTTTCTTTGCCTTTATCTATACTTGTTGAAGGTCCTATTGACTTTGGCGCTTCAACAAGATAAACCACACAAATATTCAATCAACAATCAGTCAATAACTCACCTAAAATAGTCACAAACATAAGCCTAAGCTACGTTCTCTTCTAACCGAAACCTTCGACATAAAAAATTTAAAATTCTAATAACTCGATGTACACTTAATATTTTTGCATGACACGAATTCCATTCATCTACGACCAATTCCAAACCATTAAACTATACAAAACTACACGTTTCAAGGTACCAAAAATTTACGACAAGTTTGGCCATTATAACGAAAATTCATTAAAACTCGATAAACTCTTAACGAAACTTCAAAGTAACTTTAAGAACCTTATAATTATATTAAGACAAGTTGAAAAACACTTTTAAACCAAATTTTAATCCACAAACCCGAAATCCACCATTAATGACCCAATTTTCAGCTTTTATTTAAAATATGCGTTTTAATGGCTAGAAATTCATTTAAAAGCCTAGATAACATTTAAAACTTATAGGAAGATGATTGGTTACCTTGAATGCAAGAAAAACGGACTTTAGCGAAATTCTAAAAATTCCACTCTTGAAGAATATGATGAGATTAATGAAGTTTTTGAGCGTTTTCTTGGTTTCAATGGAGATTTATAGTTCAAAGGATGTTGGAAATCAAGAGGGATTAGGAATTAGAGATCAAAAGCAACTGATAGAACAAGAGGAAAGTAAGGGACGACACAACTAGAAAAGAAGAACTATCGTGAAATAAAACTGAGAATGGCAGTTCACTAGGTTCAATTTTAAAATTTGGTCTATTTGCCTCTTAAAAGCTCACAGTTTTGACTCTCTTACGAATCCGTCCTTTTATTAAAATTAAGGTATTTAAAACTCATTTTTAGAAATTGACTCAATTCCCTAATAGTCATTGTCGAAAACATTATCGAATACCAACCTTATGAAATTTCGAGCACATACAGGCTGAAATTCCTAAAATACCCTCAAAACTTCTAGGTCCTATTTTAGGGTGTGACATTGTGTTGTTGGAGAAATGAATAGAGCCATTAGGTATGAAATAACCAGAGCATCTAATTCACCTACAACTACGAGTATCAATACTTACTAACATTTTATCGATATTTTTTGCATTTAATGAAAAATTCAGTGATCGTTGGAGCAAAATATATCGATACTAGTGGACGTTTATCGATACCAATTGAAAAACATTGATACTAGATCGATACTTAGCTGAATTGGTTGAGAAACATAATGTCAATTTGGTACCAATTTTTGAAGGGGTATGGATATTTTGGAAACTATTAGTACTTGGCCAAAAAGTATCGATACTTTTTCGCCTAGAGCTATACTGACTTGTTTTAAAAATAGTTTAACCGATAGAAAATTATAACTTGATTGAAACCATTTTAAATTGATTTAAAAATTGATTCAAAAATTTTCTAAGAGTTTAAAGTAATAGGTTCAAAAATTTATCTCTTAGGCTTCATTTGAAAAATCATTTTGCCAATTTTTGTTCAACTTTAATTTTTATTCGAAAAAATTAATTTATTATATCAAAACATATTATCAAATAAAGCATGGTATAACAAAATATCTATTCGAGATATCCATCAATTTAAAGGGCTGAATCGGCTTCCACAAAGCATATACTTTGTTTTGGAGCACAGCATACCTAATTCTTCTACCTAAAAGCTTAATCACCATTGTGTAAGCCATATCCTTAATTAATAATTGATTAACCCTCTCCGAGAAATTAATCGATGAAATGCCATTGACGAAAGACCTCATGATGTCTCCTTCCACAAAGGCTAATTCATCATCCTCATCAAAGGCTATTGCATCGGCCTTCCTCCCCAATTTCGTTATCATTTATATTAATCAATTTTATGAAAAATATTAATATTTGTTAGAAAGGATTTACATATTAAATTCAAATCTAATTATTTACTTCTAATGTATTATAATTATTATTATGAATATCATAAAATACATCAAATTAGATTTATAAGGTAATTAACACATATAACAACAAATTTATTCAATTTGATGCAATTTTTAATATAAATCAATCCTTCAAGTTATCAATAATTTCAATCATCCAAGCGTCTTAAAATTATTATTATTTATAATCTTTCAATATAAATTTATGTGTATATTGTTTATACAAAATGCATGGGCTTAAGTAGAATAAATATTACTTATTAATTTTTGAATATTTTATTTGCAAATTACTGTGTTCTCATTTCTTTATCATATTATGTGTAGAATATAAAATAAATATTTATTTTAATATATTCTTTTAATAAATACAATAAACTCATGTAATAAAAAACTAATTATTACAAATAATAATCAAATTAATTATCATAAGACATTACTTAATAAAAGTATTGTAAGTGAAATGGATAAGAAAGACGGATATGTTTTTCCTTTCCTTTCCTTTCAATGGCGGATCTTAAGATTAAGTTTTCACGGATTTATTAAAATTTTAAAATTTTAAGAGTTTAATGAGAATTTTTTAAAAAGCTTTAGGGTCTAATTAAAATTTTTAATTTTTAAGAGATTAATCAGAATTTTCAAAAATTTTAGAGAGCTTAATTAAAATTTTCAAAAAAATAAAAGGTAAATGGAAATTTTCAAAATTTTGAAGAACTTAATTAAAATTTTAAAAATAATCCAAGGAGAAATGAAAATATTTAAAATTTTGGGACCTAATAAAAATTTTTAAAAAAATTTAAGAGAAAAGAAATAAAATTTTCGCAAAATTTTAAAAATCCAAAACCCCCTTTAGCCACCATTATGGTTCACCTCCACCTTCACCTCTGCCTCTGTTTCCTTTCTTTTTTCTTTTTAATAATAAAGCTTACATTACATCTTTAAGGAGAGAGGTAAGTGTTTCCTTTCCTTTTTCTTTTTTATAATAAAACTTACATTACATCTTTAAAGAGAAAGATAAATGATTTCAAATGGTTTGAACTCAGATAATATGCCAACACTTAAGTAAGCATATACATGTTGTTAGTTCCCAATTGTCATTAGACCAATGACTTTTTGATCTTTCCTTTATTTTCAAGTCCAGTAATGTACTTCAAACATAAAAATCGACGAGTTAAATTAATTATAGTTACATATATAAGTTCTTTTTCACAATAAATTATGATAAATTTTAATAAGAAACGGCTAAAATAGTAAAAAATTATGATAAAAAATCTTTATTTATTCTTTTAGAAAAAAAATTAGATTTTGCACGAGGAATATAAATTGAACTAATTTAATGATTATATTAGTTTATCTTGGATTCACTCTAAAAAAAAAAAAAAGGACTGCTATATATTGGTCCATGCTTGAGTCGTTGGTTTAGCAATTATTCTCAACTGCATGCCTTCACTTATAATTCTTCCTAACTTTAGTTGTCATTACATGACATGTCGTTGTCTTGTTCCTTTCTTCTCTCTCTAACTCATAATTTCCTGTGCTTTTTTAGTTGTCATTATGTACATGTATAAGACAAGCACCCTTCATTCATGCTTAACACCTTCTTTGTCATTAAAGTCATAGCGGCAGAGGTGTGATTTGGAAGGGGACCCTTCAAATTGGTGGTTGTTTTTCTTTTAATGTTTTTGAGTTGAACGGATTTATTGAATATATATATATATATATATATATATATTACAAGCTATAACTGAAATTTCAATTAATATAGCTTAAATAACTACAATTATAATTAATTATCTGGCTCAACAATCCCATCAAAATATATCTAAAATAAAATAAAATTCATAACACAAATTATTAAGTAGGTCGAGGATAAAATCTAAAAGGTAAGCAAGAGTCTTGATCTCCTCAAATAAAAAAATATTATTTAAGCTGCTTATAAATAATTAAATTACAAATTAATTTATGGGAAAAATACACTTTAACCCTCCCAAAAATTTATATTTAATTCCTTTAAAATAAATAAAATTATATTTTAATTTCTCAGAATTTTATTGTTAAAAGAATCTTTAATTTCACCCTTGAATAAGCTTCTCAAGGTTTGGGCACCGTGCAACTTAATTCAATACTCTTGACCAAATTGAGTTTAGACAAAGAAATTTTGATCTCAAAACTACTTGACCCTAATTACTATTTATTAGTTTCAAAAATTAGTTATATTTAATTATATAAATATCAAAAACACATCTAAATTATTAAATATGTGAATATTTTAAATACGAATGCCATACGTATTAAGGAAAATAACACTTTCTATCTGTTAAACTTACCTAATATTTAAGGAACAACTTTCATATTAAAATTGGCCTTCAACTTGTTTACTTTTGTTGTACCCATATAAGCTCCTTCATTTGATGTGTACTTAGTTTAGCCTTTATTTCTAATGAAATATGTATTTATGTCAACAGTTATTTAAGTATAAATTAAAAATTAGAGATTTATGTGGATACAAATTAAAATTAAAGGATTTATTAGGATACAAATTAAGCTTAAGAAATTATTCAGATATATTAAAATTTTAAATATTTATTTAAATAAAATAACGAAGTTGAAGGAGACCTATTTCTTTTTCCAATATTCAAATCCAATGAATTTCACATTTATAAAACAAAATAAAGATGCTACTCGGAAAAATAGTAATTACAGATGACCCAATCTTCTCCTATATACTCGTGCAATTTAAAATCCAAGTGACTATGGCTTTTTGCTACCACTACTGTGGTGCTAGTCCTTGAATAAAATTTTTATGAATTTAAACTCTTTATCTTTCTTGATGGATGATGGGCTTAGTTGTGCTTGGGCTAGAATTTGGTGAGCGCCAATGAATGAGGAACATTTGTAAGAAGAGGGTAAGTTAAGTGATGCTGGAGTATGTACTCTCGGGCACTCTCTGATTATTAAGTCAATGAAGGTCATAAACGTTAAGTAAATTTTTAATAAAGTGAAAAGTAGCAGTAAAGGCACAAGGAAGAAGATAGTATTACCAACGACCTTTATAGAGTTTATTTGCCTTAGGGATCAAGAATTGACTGATTTATGGTCCCCAAGTTATGCTCTCAGCCAACACAAGGTACATTGTAGAGGTTAGAAGATGAGTTGCATCAGGTGTCAATCTGCATACTGCAAGTGCTTGTATGTGGTCCTACTAGCCCTTGAAAGCTATATGTGTTTGTCTTATGTGTCACCTGTTAGGTTGCCTAAGCACCATCAGCGCAATGAAAAATAAAATTTTGGTGAAACCACACCATGGGTTCATGTATGAGATGACGGATCTGGGATAAAGGGGGTTCAAAATATGCCTTCTTTTCTTTCCATGTAGACTAATCTAAACCTCCGGTGGATCCGAATGCAAAAACCATTTCAAACAGCACTTTCACTATAGAGATATCAAACTGCAGCCACAACATTTATCGTTTAGGCTTGAACAAAAGAATTTTCTCTCGTGAACTATTCAAAGAGTTTTTTCAAAACAAAAAAAATACGTTTTCAATGCTAGCTTGATAAGTTTGGAGAAAGGAAAAGGGATAAAAGTATAAGAATTGTATGAAACTATGATTTCACGTTATCCCTATTCCTTTCTTATATGAGAATTACAAATCAGATTTTTCA
Organism: Gossypium raimondii; assembly: GCF_025698545.1. NCBI lineage: Eukaryota > Viridiplantae > Streptophyta > Magnoliopsida > Malvales > Malvaceae > Gossypium > Gossypium raimondii. The sequence continues at coordinate 22,923,370 of NC_068565.1, forward strand.
AAATTTCCTTTTGGAAAGGGATAGGGGTGACGTAAAATTACAGTTTCATACAATTTCTTCTTTCAATTTATTCAAGATTGTTTTTAAATAAACAAACACATTCAGCATAATAAGGAAATTTAAAACGGAGACATCCTTTTTAAATTTCCTATTAAATCTCTTTAACCAAATTTTTAAATATTATATTCAATAAATTTAATAAAATAAATTTTATCTCAATTAAAATACGTGAATATATTTCACATTATTTTAATCGAATCCATTATATGTGCTGGTCAAGCAAGCATATATACTGTGTCTAAATTTCAACCCTATCAAATTATATTAATTATATGAGTATATTTTTATATAATTATTTTATCTTATCCTACGTGTTAAATATAATCTCAATTGTTCTAATCATAGGGTGTTGTCACGGGACAAGAACTTTAGTCTCGCAATCTGTGCGGCCTTAGGCAATTTATTGGATTCAAATCAGCTTAAGCCAGTCTAACTCTCACAAAGTTAGAATTCTCAATAGAAATTCTAAGGCACCAAAAGTAAAGTGGAAGCAACTCAAAGACAAAAGAGCAATGAAAGAACAGAAGAGCCACAAGAAAGCAACGCCTACAAGGTGTTTGAGTAAATGCTCTCTGTAACACACCTTACCTGACCCGATGATTGGGTTCGAGTATGGTATACTTAAACTTATAAGAATTTAACAAAAGGTAGTTTAAAATTATTTAAAACATAGGGTATTGGTGTAGTCCTCAATACGATAATGACAAAACAATCAAATTATTTATATGACAAGAAAATAACATTTTAAACAAAACATTTAGCGGAAGCCTTATGAAACTCGATAAAGTTATTCCCTTTACAAAAGTTTCAATGTACATCATTGGTAGTTTGAACAACGTTCAAACAATTTGGTGTTCACGCCTAAAATATTATCTCATATACCATCTCATTGGGTCAAAACACTTACATATATAACTAGAGTGAACAAAAGTTTCATAAAACAGAGCCTAACAAAAATTGTGATTCATTACAAGATTTGATACAAAACAATTCTACACGCCACCTTGCCTATAGAATGCATGATACAAAAAAATAACAGAAGGCTCACAATCAATAGTTCTTTGGTGTAGTCCCTTCAAAGTTCTGTTCCTTCAATTAACACTCCTAAGAATGAAAAGATAACAGAGTAAGTTCAAACAAACTTAGTGAGTTTCAAAGACAAAGAAAGCACATATAAATCATCCACAACAGTATCCAAGGTAATGCCAGACCTGTCAGAAGGGTTTAAACAGTAAAATCATAATACGCGAATTGCGTAAACCACATACAGACGAACACAACATACAAACTTAATATGACATAAGGGCAGTTACTAAATGCCAACTTAACCATAATGAATACACAACCCATCCTCATGCCAGCCATGTATCCAGAAATTCAGAATCAGAAGCATATGAAATAGTCGTATTCATATTCATACACCCCCTTAACTCCTCATATCATTTTTGTTCAGATAAGCATGTTTTCACATGATTTGCCAAACCAGTTTGCAATGTAACTACCTTACTAGAGTCATCACAAACATATCCCCCTTCTTCATCACCACATATCACACCGTATACATCATACACAGATGGTACTGGCTTGAGCAAAAAGGATGGTATTTACTTCAAAACACAGACAGACTATACTCACACTGATGACACTAGATTACCACCACCCATACAAACACCATTCACCCGCTACTAAGAGGGATTACTTACTTTAAAAAATTTATACAACAATGGAATTTAAAACACATAAAACTTAGAATGAACTCACCAGAAACTCTAGTATAATGATCTACATAGCAAGTCCTTTACTCTTATCGCTGGGACCTTTCTTAACTTTTTGAGCTAAAAGAAAGATAAATATTCTTATCAGATCATTAAATTATCGAAACTTAACATGCATGCAAGACTCAGTAACAAATAACCCAGAATCATGAAGTTTCCTTCCTCACGAACAATTCCAAGGTCTAAGTATGTAATACAGTAAACACGTGAATTTCTTCGATAATAACCTAAAGGTGTACCAGAAATAACCAATAAGTTGGTACAAACATAGGTGTTAGCTAAATTCTATGAACCCTCTTCGATGAAGCTCTATACACTAAGGTTTTTCAGAAAGTTAAAGAGTAATTCAGGGAAGAAGAAATAGATGTAAAGGTAATTCCTGATGGCCAACGTTATCCTTATATACTCATGCAATGGTGACAAGGTTTAGTGGAAAAATGAGATAATTCCAATAACACCCTTGATTGTCGTGATGAAACGCACTTAATAAGCTCGTGATGAAACGCACTTAATAAGTTTTAAGTCTGATCATCTATAGTATTCTAGTTCAATTCTAACTAGGGCTAAACCAAACCCTAGCATGAATAAGTCATCATAATGTGCACTAAATATAGAAATATATCTATCAAACTACAAACTTAATGAGTTCATCCAAAACATTCGGGATGGGCAGATACTTAACAGAAGTGTTTGCCAAACCCTAGAGTTCGCCAGTTGGTGAATCTCACAAAGTGTACTACTTTGTCAAATTAAATATTTTACTTACTCAATTCTACCATTGACTTAACTAATTTATACATGAAACGATTACTTGATATTGAGTCTCTGCAGAGTGGGATGTTACTGTTCTCCCTCACTTAGAAAATTTCATTCTTGAAATTCATACATGTGAAAAGTTGAGGATACTGCTCTTTCATCAAAATTTCATTTTCCCATGTAGCTTCTTCTCTATTGTGATTTCTCCATAACACTTTTACCAATGGGATCCTCTTATTCCTTGACTCTTTCACTTCTCTTTCTAAGATGCAAACAAGTTCTTCTTCATAAGATAGATTTGGCTATACTTCTAAGTCTTTAATTTGTACAAAATGATCCAAACTTGATTGATACCTTCTTAACATAGACACATGAAATACAGAATGAATCTATGATATTTCTAGTGGTAATGCCAACTTATATGCCACTGGCCCAACTTGTTCTAAAATCTCATACGGTCCAATGAACCGTGGGCTTAACTTTTCTTTCTGATCAAACCTTATGATTTTCTTCCAAGGAGAAACCTTTAGGAACACTTTATTACCCACTTCAAACGAGATCTCCTTCCTTTTTAAGTTAGCATAAGCTTTTCGGCGATCTTGGGCAACTTTTAGATCATTGCAAATGATAGAAACTTTTTCCTCTATTTCTCACACCAATTCTAGAGCAACCAATTTCCTTTCACTAAGTTCTACCCAGTATGTGGGTGATCGGCACCTTCTTCGATACAAAGCCTCAAACGGTGATATACCCAAACTGTCGTGTTGATTATTATTATATATAAACTCTTCTAAATGAAGATATCTTCCCCAACTCATCCCAAAATCTATCACATAGGTTCTCGGCATATCTTCCAAGACTTGAATTACTCTTTTAGACTGACCTTCTGACTGTGGATGAAAGGCAGTACTGAATCGTATTTTGGTACCCAACGATTCTTGTAGTTTCTTCCATAAACTTGATGTAAACCTTACATCTTGATCTAAAACTATGGATGATGGAATTCCATGAAAGCGTACTATTTCAGATACATAGAGCTTGACCAACTTTTACAATGAATAATTGGTGTATCAGGCAAGGAATGAGTTGTTTTAGTGAGTCGATCCACAATCACCCAAACTGAATTCTTTTTCTAAGAATTGAGAGGAAGGCTCAATACAAAATCCATGGTGATCTTATCCCACTTCCACTTAGGTATCTCCAAAAGATACAGTTTACTTGAGGGAACTTGAGGTTCGGCTTTAATCCGCTGGCAAGCCAAACAAGTTTAAACATATTTTGTTATTTCTTTCTTTATTCCAAGCCACCAATACAGACTTCTCAAATCTCGATACATCTTAACACTTCTTGGATGAACTGAGAAGGGTCTTTGATGAGCCTCTCTTAACAATTCTTGCCTTAAACCATTCCCAATAGGCACATACATTCTCTTCATATATCGAAGTTCCTCATCTTTTCCCAAGCTGAAGTTCATTGCATCACCAGATACTATACGTTGCTTATATACATCACATTACACATCTTTTAACTGCTCTTCCAAAATCTGGGAGAGAAAGATTAGTCGGACAGTTAACTCAACCAAAAACGATCCATCATCAATTAGGCTTACTCTAACTCGAAGGGATGGTAATGTTACCGCCGTTTTCCTGCTTAAAGCATCTGCCACTACATTATCCTTTCCAAGATGATACTCAATAGCTAAATCATAATCTTTCAGAAGTTTCATCCAACAGCGTTGGCATAGATTCAAATCTTTTTGGGTCATCAGATACTTCAAAATCTTATAATCTGAAAACACACAACACTTTTTCTCATAAAGATAGTATCTCCAAATCTTTAACGCTAAAACCACTGCTATCAACTCTAAATCATGAGTTGTATAATTCTTCTCATATGGCTTAAGTTGGTGAGATGCATACGCCACAACTTTACCTATTTGCATAAGTACACATCCAAGCCCATTTAGTGATGCATCAGTGAACACAGTATATTCTAAGCGAGATTCTGGTTGGGCTAAGACCGGAGATTCTATTAGAACTGACTTCAACTTATTGAAACATTTCTAACATGCTTCAGTTTATTCAAACTTCTCTTTCTTCTTCAAAAAATGTGTGAGAAGTGTAGTAAACACTGCAAACCCTTTTACAAACCTCCTATAGTAACCTGCCAATCCCAAGAAACTACGAACCTCACTGACGTTCTTTGGCGGATTCCATTCAAGCACGACTTTAACTTTGTTGAGATCTACCTTCATACCTTTAGTAAAAATAACATGGCCTCGAAAATGAACTTCTTTCAGCCATAATTCACATTTTTTGAATTTGGCATATAACTTATTCTCACACAATGTTCTCAATAAAATTCTTAAGTGTTCCTCTTTATCAGCCACACTTCTCGAGTAGACTAAAATGTCATTGATGAAGACTACCACAAAATGATTCAAATAAGTTTGAAACACTCTGTTCATCAAATCCATGAAGACTGTGGGCGCATTCATTAAGCTAAAGGGCATCACTAAAAATTCATAATGACCATACCGCGAACGAAATGCAGCCTTTGGAACATCATCACCTATGGTCTTCACTTGATAGTAACCAGAACGCAAGTTAATCTTGGACAAAATTGGAGCTCCGCTTAAGTGAACAAAGAAGTTTTCAATTTGAGGCAATGGATACTTATTCTTTGTGGTTACCTTATTCAATTAGTGATAATTAATATACATACGAAGTGTCTCATCCTTCTTCTTTACACATAGAATTGGTGCACCCCAAGGCGAAACACTTGTGCAAATAAATCTCTTATCCATCAAATCCTGTAGTTGTGTCTTTAATTCTTTCAAATATAATGATTCCATTTCTATAAGGGGCACAAGAAATCAGCGCAGGGTCTAATTCAATTGAAAAATCTACTTCTCTAACTGATAGCATCCTTGAAAGCTCTCTTGAAAATACATCTGAAAATTCTCTTACAATCAAAACTTGGCTAATATCCCTTCTTGATTTAGAGGAATCCATAATATTAGCCAAATAGGCCTCTACGCCCTTAACCAAAACTTTTTTGGTAAATACTCCATAAATTATTTATAACAGCCCTAACATGTCTCTATCGCTGAAGTGGGGTTATGAGGCATTACTAAACAAATTGGATCATTTAACTTCATATAGAAAAATTAAGAAAATTACTTAAAAGCATTCAAAAAAACATTTTATTCAATGTAATAATACTCTTACAGGTTTTAATCCGAGCCTACGAGGCCCTAAAAATAATTTGGGAAAGTTTAGGGATCATTCTGATACAAAATAGAAAATTTTGGAAAAAAACTAAAAAATTTTGGAAACAGGGGTCACACGGCCCTATGAATATTCGATGTATGGGACACACGGTTGTGTCCCAGCCCATGTGTCTGCCTGTGTGGGTATTTGAAATAGGGTCACACGGCCATGTTGCCAGGCCATGTAACTCTCTGTGACCATGTGGTTCAGGTCAAACGGCCATGTCGCCAGATCGTGTGACTCTCTATGACTATGTGGTTAATCTTCCACCGAAATTTTAAATGACACACAGTCGTGTGGGGTGGCCTTGTATTGCACATGGTCATGTGACAGCTTATTTAACCACTATTTAACATAGGTTGTGTGCTCCCTATTTAACCCCTAATGCAAGCCAAACCAAGCACCAATTCTTACACACCAAGACACATCATACCTAGCTTATTTCACATGGTTAAAAACACATCCAAATACACCAAGAACATGCTAGAATTCATCCATCCTATGTCTAACCAATATGGCATCAAAAGGCACCACAATTTACATATCCAATTCAACATCTCAAGTGCATTCACTTAACATAAATCATACATTCCAAACAACTATTTCCTTTGCATAGCATACACCCTTAATTTAAAAACTTTAAACAAAATATGCACAAACCCAATATCACCTATTTATATCATCATTTACAACCAACAACTAGGGCATTTAACCATAAATAGGCTTAGCACAAAATTAAAACAACCAAAAGACCAAGATAACATTTTAGCCCTATACATGTCATTTATAACCATTTTCCAAATTAACCAAAAACTACCAAAAAGATTGATGGATAGTGTGATGATGATTCAATGAGAATTCCAACTGAACAAGTTTTCTGATGATCTACAAAGCAGATAAATAACTATGTAAGCAACTAGTGCTTAGTAAGCTCGTATAAAGAAAACTTAAACTTACTGAACATAGACAATTAAATCATTTAAAAATTGTTCATTAGATCACAAGGATAATTTTCTTTCTTATCCACAACACTTCACATAATTAGTAGATTTATTTAAG